>NW_026111580.1:327611-400111 GCF_024679095.1 Eriocheir sinensis | reverse complement strand
TCACTCCTTAGATTTAATTTCGCTACATCGTCAGCGGGAAGACAGCCTAAGAAATATATATTATTGTGATAAAGTCTTCCTTGTAGAGCTTTCATAATTTGTTGATTATTCATTATGCTCTAGTGTCGCAAGACACGTGCCTCTCCGAGTTGATTGACAACACTCCCTTTTGTATCCCCAAAACAGATAATTACTAAATTTTCATCCAAGCCTTTTTTAAGCTGAAGACTTATGCGTAAGTTTCCACTGTGTTCAAGAGGCACTGTGCCTCGTATGTCTTCCGGTTCTGAATAGAAAGGGCATTACACTCTTGGCTAGGTTTGCGAGCGTACTAAAAATACCGCCACCTCTTTGATGTAGTCTTGCAGGATGGGCGAAATGCACAGTTCGAATATTGCCAAAACCACCCCCCACCTGATGTGGAAAGCTACTCAAAAGACTTGAAAATTCACCCTCCGTAGGCGGAAGAAACACTGTTCGCAACGATGACTGCATGACCACTAGTTAAAAAATATAAAACGTAATTTTTATAGCTACACAGTGGTTTGTGTCTGTCGCCCATCCCCGGCAGTTGAGGCTTTCGCGTGGAGATTCTTCGTCGCCTCTTCCTGCCCCAAGAGCATTACCTTAACGTTATTCAAATCTAGTTGGTGGGCAAAAGATCTTAGCTCCTTCAAGTAGGCCACGTTCCATTCATGATCCATCTTTCCCCTTCGTCCTACGCCGGTAGGAAAAATGACTTTTCGAATGTTTTTTTTCTGCTTTACATAATCACCTAGCTCATTGAGGCAACATTTAAAATTATCGCGTCTGCTTTGCTTGGTGTCCGACATTAAACCGTTCACATAATGCATATCTCTGCTGGTTTCAATAAAATATCTTGACACGTCATTATATTCTACAGATTCACCCTGACAAAATTGAGTCACCATACCCACCACAATGGGATAATTTGATTCCGTAGGTGGTTCCTTCACTACCAGCGACCCCACATTCGGTCTGTCACTCCAAACGACTCTGTTCAAATTATAAAGTTGTTTCCGATTTTCAAAGAGATTAGCATAGCCATACACTTCAGCCAAGTCCTTGGCTATACCGCTAAGTTTAAAACTGCTGGCGTTGATGGTGGCTACTAAACACACACTGTCGTCAATGAACTGGCGATCGGTCATTCGCCCCTTCACAGGAATGATGGGATAGTCTGACATGTTTATAGAAAAAATATATATTAATTCTCGCTCTTACTCACGCTTAGAGTCTCCCTGTCCTGCGAGGTCACACAAGTGTCTATATCCCACCCCAAAACAAAATCCTTTTTATACGCGATAATTCTCCCACGTCATACCCGGCATCCGCGCGGGGGCGGAGAAAGGAGTAGGGCGTGGCTTTGCCCGAATTGGGGCACTTCTCCTTCCTCCCCCACCTCCTCCTCCAAACAGTTGCTTCCTTGCCTTATTATTGCGTATAAATGAGGGATCTAAGTTTGTGTTGTGGAAAAGCATTTTAATAAATGGTATATCATCAGCTTTGAAGCCTAATTTGCTGTTGACGTCACTTAAGGTTTGCAATATATCAATGACGTTAAAATTATTAATGGGGCTCAAAAGATTTCCGTTTGTATCCCATGTAATTCCTGGAGTATGTTTCATGAGAGCTAAGAAAGCTTTGGCGTAATCCCTTTGAGCTGCTTTCATTCTAACATCAATCCTGTTATCTATGGCAGGTTTCGAATCGATAGTATTGGTGGGGAACGTCGTGCGAGGACCTATGGCCGCTATAGATGGCGGGTGGTTGTTTGGGGTTAATACATCTTGCAGCGCGCGTCTCTTTATATTTTTTAATGCAGTTGACGCCTTGACCGTCGAGCCCGACAACGGTTTCCGCACTCTCTTTTCTTTTTTTCCTCGTCCGTCTTTCTGTTTCGTTTTATGTTACGGCTCCCCGTAGAAGACTTGAGTAAAAATTGTTCTGCTGTTCATTTCGGGATGAGACAATATTCCTTCATTTTGTTAAAAGACCAGTTATGACACTAGCTGCCAGAGGTAACAGCACAGAGAGTATAGCGCCGCCCCGCTGCGTTCTCAGTAGTTTTTTTTTTTTTAGTGTACTTACCCCCTTGTTGGCGAGTTTCCTTATGTGTTTTTTATATTTGTTCAGGGATTTCACAATCTTTGTATTTCGCGTAAGATTAGTTTTTAGGAAATTTAGAAACACTTCTGACAAGCAATCTATATGTTTCTTGTTCAACACTGCAATTACTTTTTTCCGCTTGTCGGGGGAGAGTTTAGCCAACAACAAAACAAGATCCTTGTGAACAAAGGCGAGGGGAGGTGCTTTTTTTTTTCTTCTTGTTGGTGAATTCGAGGTCATTAGGAAATATCTTGAGCGTCGCGCCCACGAGTCGAACGTAGTCCCCGATGTTCAGCACACGACTGGCTTTACCTTGACGCTTTTCTCTGTTTTTATAATTATGCATTTTCTTAAACTGACGAATGATTCCTCGCGGGTCCTTCATGGCATGTACTTCGGCTGGGGTTTTCCTAGACGTGCGTGAGGCGTGCGGTTATAGCTCTCGAGTACCTTCTGCAAGATGGAAATATACTCGAGTTTATTGTGAGCTGTCATATACCTATATATTCGACCTTTATATCAATGATTGCTTTTAGCGCGAGCTCTGTCACCGTTACAGCCACTCGCGTGAGCTCCTTTGTCTGAAACCCAGCCCGGTGGGGGAGGGAATCTCCATGCCATTCTCGGGGTTGGGGCGGGTGAGGATAAAGGCAACCGTGGAGATGATGTTGACGCTGCTGGTAGCTGGCGCGATGGGGAGACATTGGTTTCTCTCCTCTTTCTTTTGTTTGATCGATTAACGTTCTCTACGTTGTATTTCCTATATCTTTTTCTCCATAGATTACACGCCACTGGTCTAGTTCGTGACTATACACACCCTCATCACCACTTTCACTTAAAGTATCCCCGACAACATTATGAGTAGTACTAGCAGTAGTGGCAGTAGTGGCGCGGCTAGTAGAAGCAGTTTGAGATGTCCTCCGCATTTGACGCAGATTCTCAGGTAAATCAGGGTGGCCATAAGCTCTCGTAAAAACACGAGAAGGATTACCCGGCATGCTGTCATCAGAGAGCAGATGCACTCTTTTGTTGTCTAATGCGCTTAAAGTCGCCTTCTCAATGGAGGTAGTGCATACCTGACCTTTCAGGGTGCGGATGCTATAGAGCTGTGCCTTATCCACCCCCGCCCCTTGCAGTACCTGTCTGTATTTTTCATGATTATAGTTTCTCAAACTATAGTGAGGTACCCCTTTAGCTTTTTTTATTTCTGCATCCTCGCCGCTTGAGGGATCATGCAATTTGATAGAGTACATCTTAGGTTTCAGGCAAAGCACTTCCTTTATATGGGCCGCGCCCACTTCGACTTGACATACCCCGCTTGACCTTTCTTGGAAGTGTCATAGGCGGGGTGGGTGGTGGGGAAGTTACTAAAATCCATTATGGATTTTATGAGTGGAAGCGAATAAAATTCACTAATGTCCTGGAAGTTAGAGATGCATATGGCAGCCGAATCTGTGTCGCCGTATATATATGAGACATTCTCTGCGCCACAGGCTTTTCGAATTATGTGGTAATAGAAGTCGTACATTTCAACCTTAGAAAGCTCCAAAATCTGATAACCAATGTAATTTGGTTGGTTGATGCGAATGTTCTTCCTTCCTCGAACAACAAGGACTCTGTCGTTACTAAGAGGTATGAGTCTCTTGAATAATGGGTCTCGTAACCTGCGCCGTAGTGCTGGCTTGGAGGTTACAATGTCTGTATTTACGCTATATTTGACTGGATCCATACGGGTACGACCAAATATACTATTTGAAATGACTTTATAGGCTTTCTGTAGGATTTTACTGCTGGCCTCGCGTCGTGCTTTGATGTTACCCTCCATAAACTCTTTAAGAAATGTGGATTGGGTAAACTGATAGATATCGTGGATTTCTGCAATTTTACCTCCCATTCCCAAGTAAAACTGCAACATGGGTAGCGTGGTGAGGACACCATTCTGAGCGCAATGCGATCCAACAAGCTTTCGCGTCACCCTAGGGAGTTGCCATCCTGTTTTCGCCATAAATGCCTTGCTGTGTTCAGACAGGTGTTGCTCGCTATCTATGTCCATGTGGTGGATGTGTAAGGGAAACTCATCCGTTGACCTAGCCACATCGGGCTCAATTGGGTGTAAGTCGCAGCGAAACCAGTACCCCACGCTTCCATTCGTCTCCACATTTGCTATGTCATGAGTTCTTAACCACTCCTTTCTTTCTTCTACCGATAATTTTTTTAAATTTCTCTCAGGAAGCGGCCTACACATTACTGTAGGATACAGACTATTCTTATCTAAATAGATAATGTGTGTTGGGGTGTCTCGTTCGGGGTTGAAATCAGGATTAATGTGATGGTTATTTGCAACTGCCTGTGGTTGGACTACTGTAGTAAAGCCTCCTCTTACATTGTCTCTTACAAGATGATACAAGTCTGGATCGCTCGGCTGTTCTATTTTGGCTTCTGTTGATTTTAAGAAGCTGTCGAAAGCGTATCCGGGGAGAGAGACATAATGTGTTATATCTAATCCATATGTTTCATGCAACACGCTTCGCCATTTCTGTAGAATGTCAGCAAGCAAGCCTACATCTACTAGAAGGTATGCGCGCATGTAGTCTTTTAAGGTTTGACAACCCAGGGCATTCCACACTGCTTGCGCGTGGCTGTACTCCTCCTCACTTACGCCGCGGCTTTTAAGCCTGCTATAAAAATCTTCAGTGACTGACGCGCTAATTTGTCAAAATCATTGACGAACTCGTAAGGAAAACATTGCTTTCCTGTGAGGAGGAGCTCACGCGCCGGTGCGGGGAAATGATTTATGAGCGCTCGAGTGACAGGTCGAGATTCCCCCGAGGCAATATGTTCTGCGCTGAGATGGGCCAGACTGCCATCAAGAAAGGCTCTCGCGTCGAGAAACTTTATATTGTCCACATCTACCCTCAAAAAACGTAATCCCGTTTTAGTGATTACGTTAGTTTTCTTCCTATGGAAACTCTGTCGGTCGGCTTCTTTCAGTATCAGGCTCATATCATAAGTCATGTGAAAGGCAAATGTAGGAAGTTGACAGCGGTTACTGACACATAATGTATTGCATCTTCTACATAATGCACCAAGATAGTTTGGGCCAGGTCTGGTATGATCGTGATGGCGATGTTTGTCTTTTGTATTCTGAAATTCTTTCTTACAAATCTGGCACGTCGTCTGACGTTTGAAATCAATTACCGCCTCGGGGGTTAGGACCATGTCATATGTTTTCCTTTCCTCTTTAATTTTCCTCCAGGAGGAGGCCAGGTTCTTGAGAAAGTGTGACGCCGCATCTCTCCCGCAGTAATTCTGTTTGCAAACTACAGAGCCCGCTGAATCCAAGATGCAGAAGGCGTACGCCATGGCTCTGTGCTGATTGATAACGTGACTGTTGGATTCAGAGTCGTCAGGAATAGACTCAAAATCAAAAAAGGCAGTGTGCGATGGAGGGTATGTTTTACCGCTGTCAGTGAATTGCAGCACTGATTTTGAGGTGGGGAATACAAGTTTTTGCTGAATCTGACAACTGGCTTCATGTTCCTCAAGGTCGGCTTTGTCAAAATATCCAGTCAAGCAGTTTTTGCAATATCTAGAGTACTGATTCAGCGTCTGGCCTTTTAAGCGCCGTTTATGACCTCTCATAAATGCTGGCATGAATTTTGCGAAATCTTTTATGAGGGCAAAATGTTGCCCATCCAGTAATAATAAAGCAACATATGTCCCACTAGCTGCACCTTTCCGGGTTACATAAATCTCGTGCCTAGTCCCACCCCAACTATTTCCGCTCTTCCGACGCATTCTTTGGCGCTCCTCCTCCTCCTCCTCCTCCTCCTCCTCCTCCTCCTCATCATCATCATCATCATCATCATCATCATCATCAATGGGGGCTACTGCGTACACATAAATGGAGAGCTTATTCATCCGCTCGATTAGCGCAATATCTTCCCACGCTAGAGGGAAATCTATATCTGGCACAGTCACTAATTTCTTGCATTGTCTCAGTGTTTTTGTTTTGCGAGGAAGGTCTTGAATTTTAGGAGCTTTTTCCAGAAGAGCGTGAGCCGCGAGACATTGCACAAGACAGTAACCCTCCTCGCCCGAAGGGTTAAAAATGGTGCGAGCTCCCCGGAAGCCCAATGGTTTATTGACGTGTATGCCTATCGCCGCTCGATGACCTGTTCTACCTAAGATTACTTTAAACATGTCAATTTCCAGTATCATGAAACCCGAGCCTTCTACTTCATTCAAATGTCTTTCCAAGCGTTCCGCCATGTACTGGACTACGTTTTCTACAAAACGCGGTACCTCGCCCTGGGTAATGAGCTCTGATGGAAAAACCATATAAAACGGACTAATATCCTCTTCCTCGCCCAATCTCACAAGTTGGATTCGCATTTCAGCATACGCCCTGACTTGGGGGGGAGGATGATCCATGGCTTCTATCTCATCACGTAATATTTGAATAAATTCTACTCTGTTGTTTCTAAGAAAGCTCTGTGGATCGCTAGCGTCATCTGGAGGTATACTAAACTCTAAATAAAGTAAATCGCGATCAAAGGCGTATTCCCTTCTGATGACTTCTGCGCGCTGTCTCTCAACATTATCTTCATCAGCGGGTGGTGTGTCACTATCAATATTGCCGTCACCAACGCTCCCTTCCTCTTCCTCGCTGGCAGCGGGACACCCACTTCCACCCCCGCGTTGCTGGCTGACCTCATCTTTGCTTGCCGCTGGACAGACCCTCTGTTCCCCCTCCGCCCGTTCTCTGACAGGGGTATGCGCGGCAAACCCCCTGTCATCATCATCATCATCATCATCATCATCATCATCATCATTAATAGCATTGTCGCTACAATCTTCGCCCTCCTCCTCCTCCTCTTCCTCCTCCTCCTTCTCTTCCTCCTCCTCTCCGTCCCATTCTCCGCCGCTGCTGATAGTAATGTCAGCGAATTTATCTAGCTCCTCCTTTCTCTTTTCATCGAAACTCAAGCAAACATCATCATCCATCTCCTCCTCCTCCTCCTCCTCCCCGTCCGCCTCCTCCTCATCCTCCTCCTCCCCGTCCTCCTCCTCCTCCTCCTCCTCCTCCTCCACGTCCTCCTCCCCGTCCTCCTCCTCCTCCTCCCCGTCCTCCTCCTCCTCCTCCTCCTCCTCCTCCTCCTCCTCCTCGCCACTGTTGATAATAATGCCCATGAGTTTATCTATCTCTTCATCGAAACTCAAACAATTACCGTCCATATCCTCCTCTCCTTCGCCACTGCTGTTAATAATGTCCATGAGTTTATCTACCTCCTCATTTATCTCTTTTTTGAAACTCAAACAATTATCCTTACTATCGCCGGTATCTTCCATTTTTTTTTTTTTGAGTTCATTTATATAAAATATACACAATTCATGCGGATTTTTTTCAAGCGCGTGTATATAAAATATGCGCAAATCACACGGACGTCTCCCCACACACCCCTTTTCAAACCTCAGCCGCCGCCGCCGCCGCCGTTCGCGAGGGATCGGGGGTAGGGGGCTAAGCAGCGCTCACGCTAGCCCAAACACATACCCATGCTTCACCGGGGGGGGGCGTCAATGGTCGCTGGAGGGAGGCACGCGCCGGCATAGCGTGAAAGATAGTGGTGGCTCCCCAACACGGAGCGAACGGCGCCCTTAACCGATCCCGGCAGGAGGGCGATGCTCAGCGCGTAGCACACCCTTTTGGTCGGTTTGACTGACTGTCGTCCAATTTTCATATATAAAATACGGTCGTGGGAAATCGGAGGCGTGTATACGCCGCTTAAATCACACCGATAGCGCACGTTCCCCACACTTTTTTTTCATAGACGAAACGGTTACGTATATACACCACTTTACTCACGCTCGTGTCTCCCTTCGCTTCGATTGTCGCAGATGGACTGAAAAGAGGTGCAAGGGACGGCGTGGCGTGGTGGTCGCTGCTCGGAGGCAATAAATAACTCGGTCACCAAGCCGAGGCCTTGCTTCCGCTGTTCTACTTTTTTTTTTTCCCGTTCTCGCTCCTCTCTCTTTCTCTCCTTATAAGTTTATAAACTATACTATTCACAGACTCATTCGTGATAAAATGAGCAACTTTTCTTCAATAAATTACCCTGGGTGTATGGAGGGAGGGGAATGGTAGCCACAGGCCTCCGCCCAAGGAGGGAGGTGGGGGAATGGTAGCCACAGGCCTCCGCCCAACAAGCCGACGCTCACATAAGGGTGGGTATAGAAGGGGGTAGGGGGGAGACATGGTGGCGTGGGCACGCCGGAAAGGCGTAGGGGACCAAGCCGCATGCACACCAGTTTTTTTTTTTTTTTTTCCCGCCTAAACACACATGTGCTCCAAAACTCGAGTCTTAAGTCCACCCGGCAGGAGGGTGACGCCCCGGCACAGTGCGAAAGGACGCCCCTAACCGGTACTCGCTCTGTGTGTATTATTTTTTATATGTATATATGTACTTGTGTTGTGTATTTTTTTTCTTCATTTGTATATGTACTCGTGTTGTCATCCTTTTATGGGCTGTCTTTGGGCATGTACGACATAAGTTTGTAATATGTCTCTTTCAATTAGGATTTATTTTGGGGGAGGGAAAAAAAAAAGGGTAGGATGGGTGGGTTTCCATTGTATTTCTTTGAGCCTGTACGGTGTGAGTTTGTAATATGTCTTTTTTTTATGGCGATTGTGTGTTTTTTGTTTTTAGGCTTAGCATGTATTTAGTCTGGATTAAGAAAGAACAAATTAGCCTGGATTAAGAAAGAACAAATAAAATAGACTAGATTAAGGTAATATAATAACTTGTCATACCATTTTTTTCCACTATATTTCAATAAAAATGTATAAAATCTACTTTTCCCGTTCCTACCCCTCACTGAAAAGACAATCGATATAACTCCAGTCAATATGAAAATCAACAGTAACACACGCACACACACACACGCATATGCTGGCAAACTGAAAAATCAATAGCGGGTAGAGGGAGAGGGAGGGGTAGTGGTACCCTCAGACTGACCATCAAGTCACCGCTCGCGAGGGGTAGGGCATAGAGGGGGACACGCACACACATGCTGGCAAACTGGAAAAAAAATCAATAGCGGGAGGGGAAGAGGGAGAGGGAAGGGGAAAGGTAGCCACAGGCCTCCGCCCAACAAGTCACCGCTCGCGCTAACCGATCCCCGGCAGGAGGGTGACGCCCCGGCACGGTGCGAAAGGACCGATCCCCCGGCAGGAGGGTGACGCCCCGGCACGGCGCGAAAGGACCGATCCCCCGTCAGGAGGGTGACGCCCCGGCAATGTGCGAAAGAACCGATCCCCCGGCAGGAGGGTGACGCCCCGGCACGGTGCGAAAGGACGCCCCAAGCCGATCCCCCGGCACTGGGGCGAAAGGACGCCCCGCCACGGCGCGACAGGACCGATCCACCGGCAGGAGGGTGACGCCCCGGCACAGTGCGAAAGGACGCCCTAACCGATCCCTGAACAAGGCACCGCTCGCGCTAACCGATCCCCGGCAGGAGGGCGACGCCCCGGCACGGCGCGAAAGGACGCCCCTAACCGAACCCCCGAACAAGTCACCGCTTGCGCTAACCGATCCCCGGCAGGAGGGCGACGCCCCGGCACGGCGCGAAAGGACGCCCCTAACCAATCCCCGGCAGGAGGGTGACGCTCAGGCCTCCGGGGAGACACGATGGCGTGGAAGGTGGTGGGTGTTTGGGGTGGGGTGGGGTGGGGGGGGGGGGGGGGGATGGTCACTTTTGGGTAGGTTTGTGACCACTCCCCGGTTGGGTAGTGGGGCGGTCCCCTCGGCGGCTGGCTGCCCGCGCGGCTGGCTGGCCGCCCGGCGGACGGGCCGCCCGGCCGGGAAATTCGACGTATAAAATTTTTCGACGTAATTTTTTTTGCTGCGAATTCTTGATTATGCTTCCGAATTATTTTGGTCCCGTCACTGTCACCATTACCTACTACTCTGGTCCGATACACGTACCATTCACGTTCTGCTCCGTCTTCCGAGTTAGCCTCTGTACGTATCTGTCAGTATTTAGCCGCGCCCTTTGGATACATAGCGAGTGCAACAGATAGGGTAAGGTGGGGTAAGATGCCCCCATGAGGTGAAAGGCTCCCCCTTGGTTTTGTCTTTCTTTCTTTCTTTTCTCAAGCAGTCACATGATCAAGTAGGCAACGCCAACTCTCTGTGCTCACAGGAACTACTGGACTAAACAATGGACAGTTGCTTTGGCCACAAGGGGACCTTTCTTCTTTTTGACTAATTTCTTGTAAGTTTTCAGTGATTTTAATACCTAATTAACGACAAAGAACTGTAGAGTTAGCCTGATAGCTATGGATACTTGCTCTAAGATGTCCAGACCATATTGAGTATGAGACTATAAGGAAGTTGGTGTTCTTAACTGTTTCAGATATCAATATTCAACAGAAAGGACGTATTTTATCATTTAATTGAATATTTAGTTCCATATATTTTTTCATGAAAGTAGATGTTCCTTTTGATACAAAAATTCAGAAGAAAGGGAAGCTGTCTAATATTACTAGTCTGAAATAAGAGGATACCTTTTAGAAAATTAATTAATTGTTTAGTTTTACATTATTCATTAGGAGACACAAATTTGATTGTGCTCCTATATTTCACATCGATAAATATATAAGGTATAGTTTTCAAAAAGGGAATACATATTATATTTTTATAATGTGAAAAAAATATTTTCCTTATGTTTCTGTGAGTTTTATTGTAAGCCAGAGTGGGGTAAAAGGCCTACCCAGTGGGCGTTCTACCCCACTTGCGGGGAAAGAAGCCCCCTTTATTATATTTTTTTAAAATTGTCATTATAATAAGGTGTAAATCACAATGAGTGGATATAATATATATCATAGATAGGCCTTGGCCTATAAGCTTCCAACGGAACTCTTTTTTTTTATTATATTGCAAAAAATGAACTGAATGTTTATTTCGCTCTGAATAAATTTATTTCACTCTGAATAAGTTTATTTCACTCTGAATATTTTTAGTTCACTCTGAATAAGTTTATCTCACTCTGAATATGTTTATTTCACTCTGAATATGTTTATTTCACTATGAATATGTTTATTTCACTATGAATATGTTTATTTCACTCTGAGTATTTTTAGTTCACTCTGAATATGTTTATTTCACTCTGAATAAGTTTATTTCACTCTGAATATGTTTATTTCACTCTGAATATGCTTATTTCACTCTGAATATGTTCATTTCACTATGATTATGTTTATTTCACTATGAATATGTTTATTTCACTATGAATATGTTTATTTCACTCTGAATATGTTTATTTCACTCTGAATATGTTTATTTCACTATGAATATATTTATTTCACTATGAATATGTTTATTTCACTATGAATATTTTTAGTTCATAATACCGAATACCGAACGTACGAGTTGTGTGGCAGCCGAGGAGTCGTGCTGGTCCACAAATCCCCGCGCAAACTTCAAAATTGTAGCGGAAAAAGGCGGAGCCGGAAGTCTTGACACCCGCCCTCTAGGGATTAAGCATTCTGTATCGTTTTAATCACCTTCCACACAAATTTCAAGGTGGCAGAAGCGTTCTGATATATGAAACATCCCCTGAAATACTCTGAAATTCCCAATATATGAGAAGTCACTATAGTCTATCGAATCTAACTTGAGCCCTGTGGCTAGGCCCGGGAAACCCCCCATTGTTTACACATCTAGCGATGACCTGCGCATGGCGATCTGTCTCACTGTTAGTCTGTACGTTATCTCTTTGTTGAATATATATATAGATATATATATATATATATATATATAGATATATATATTTATATATATATATATATATATATATATATATATATATATATCCTATTCATAATACGACATCATGGTGTTATGAATGCCTTGAGATTTGAGGGAAAAACACCGACTCTGTAAACCTTCCATTTCACTTGGCAAGGTGGCTCATGCGACGGTGCCGCCTGAGGAACCTTGGCAACAGACGCCAGGCCGCACCATTCACCCTTCCGCCACCGCGGGAGACTCATGTAGGTCTTACTCTCGCGTCCTGCACAGCCAAGCAAAATATATTATATATAACGTCAATAAGAGAGAGAGAGAGAGAGAGAGAGAGAGAGAGAGAGAGAGAGAGAGAGAGAGAGAGAGAGAGAGAGAGAGAGAGAGAGAGATCCTCTGAGGAGAGTGATGGGGTGATGTGGCACCTGCGCGGCTCAGGGGAGCCGTGCCTAAGCGCTCAAGTTAGACTCGATGGACTATAGGCGACATCCGCTGAAACATCGTTTGAGCTCGAGCGACGACGACGGCAGATGGAGTCCTTTGTGATGGAATAACTTGATCGTGCTGTGAGACGAGAGGGAAGGTTTAGGGATCCACTGGACCTTCTGCACGTCAGGACGAATATTTATTACGTCATTATCGGCTACCAATGGAAGAAATGCGTCTGTGCCTAAAACACGACACAATGATCACGATGTCAACCCGGCGGTGACATGCATTGCCAGTAGCTACACAAGTGCTCAGATTTCTCACAAGTGGTAGCTTCCAAGGTGTTATTGGTGATGTTACTACCTGTCAAGTGTATCTAGAGCGATCGATGCTAACTGTCAGGTTTTGAAACGACGCGCGTGATAGCTTATCTGATCATAATAGGCGCACCTAACATCACTATAGCCGATCCAGGATTCAGTACGTTTCCTAACTAGTAGAAGGTAATGTTATAATTGTGTTTCGTAAAGAATCCTTATAACCAAAAACTAGCTAAAATTATGGGTATTCTTTTTCTCTAACACAGCATTGAACAAACAAGAGAACAATAATATGAAAATACGTATAGCGACCGTTGCCAGGTCATCGTACTCAGAGCACAGTATGTAACGGTTTCTGACGCCTAGCTATTGCCAAGAAACATCAGGATCTAACTCTTTTAACGATAACTATAAAATAGTTTCGTTACTGGAGCCCAGAAGACAGTTTAGGGGTAGGAAGTCGGGAAATATAATCGGCTGAGTACGACAATCTGGCAACGTTGAGGCTGTCGCCCGCAGGCCAGAGCCAGTCTATACGACATTTTACGGGTATCAAATTCCACAAATAGCATATTTTTACTGCGCAAAGCAGGTGATGTCACTTATTGTGACTAAGTGAGCTTTCATATTTATCTACTTGTGTATATTTCATGGTGGCAAAACTTTCATTACTAGGTTCATTTTTACTAGTGACACTAATTTGTGACTTTTTCACCATAGACTTTCACTCAAACAGGTGAATCAGACACCACAGAAATATTACCAGTGTGTGTATGAATGAATTCAAAGATAAGCACATACAAAGAAACACAAAGGAAGAACAAACAACAGCAGACCTGCTGGTCCTTACGAAGCTGTTTTGATTTACCTCCAGGATGTCTCGTGGATCATTGGTAAATAAAAACAAAATATCTGGATAGGCTACTCTTTAGCCAGTTACCGGCTATGGCTGCCAAAAAAGTTCCTCCGCCAAGTTGGTAGCCCTCCATTTGGTGATTGTCAGGTGCGCCTATTCTCGCTCCTGGGCGCTGCTCGTGATTGGCTGTCCAGCTGTGTGCTCAGTCTCGGGCCTCTCTGGTGTTATGTTTTACACTATTTCCCGTAGCTCACCTACGATATTTTGGTACAGAGAAAAAGACTCGGTGATGATTGTAGGACATTATTTTGTCTCGTGCGCGGCGAGAATCACTGCCATGGACTGAGGAATGATCGGTGTTTTGTTTATATTATCTCTCGTAGGTCACCTATTGTACAAGATACGCTATTTTAGTAGAAAGAAAAGCATTCCGAACACGATGGTGTAAACAGATTATAAATAATACCGTGATATAAACAAAACACCTACTCGTGCTACGGAGGACTGAGTACAATGTTCTTTCAGTTATACTCGCCATAATTTCTTTATTTTTTGTTTTATCGAGTTGTGACAAACGTATTTATGTTCTGCAATCATCACCGAGTCTTTTTCTTTGTACTAAAATAGCGTAGGTGAGCTACGGGATATAATATAGAAACATAACACCAGAGAGGCCCGAGACTGAGCACACAACTGGACAGCAAATCACGAGCAGCGCCCGTGAGCGAGGATCAGACAGCCTGTCACGTGCGTCGTACAGAACCCCGCGAGGAGCCAGATGCACGCTTCGAGTGAACAGAGTATAGTGATAAAACCTCACAAATATTAATGTATTGCTGCTTGATGATATAATCATTTTGTACCAATTATTCTTTTCTTATACATGATTGCAATCTATAACATTTAGTATAGCACTTTAAGAATGATTCCTTTATTATGGACCATTTAAACTGATGACTATCTGAGCTCTGTAACATTTATTCTAGAAAAAAAAAATTGTACCAGTCAAAATGATGTGTGTCTCAGAACAAGAAAAATATATGAAGTGCTTACAACCTAATAAATGATTATATATTTAAACGTAAATATTCCTCTTATTTTTTTTCCTTTTCAAGATCACAACCAAAATAAACTCTTACTTAAAATATGCATGACCAAGATATGAATATCCCTAATAATGGCATTTACAGCACTTCCAAGCTGTTGTCATACATACACGAGCTGCAAGATCCAAAGGGACGGAATAAACGTCTGGTAAACCGTAATGTATGATACTAATCAGAGTTATTTCCAGTCCTTAAGTTTCTCACACCTTTCTCACCCTACGCCAGGTAGATGTATGAACATCTGTCAGCTGACATCACTCCCCACGATCCGTCTCCACCCTGCACGGTGTTCATATATCGTCCCCTCCTCCACGTGGTCCATCTCAAGACCTCTCCCCTGCAATCCGTCCCTCACTCCTCCCATCCATCCTTTCCTCGTCCTGCCAACAGGTCGCGGCCGCCACTCCAGGTATTTTCTTGGTTTTCGGTCCTCTTCCTTCCTTTAAAGTGTCCATACCATTTCCATCACTTTCTGCTTCATATAATATAAAGCGTTTTCGTCTTATATTTATATGCAACTGTAAAGAAAGAAGGCAGCCAAGGTCAGCGGTCATGTGTGGATAAATCTTGCTTTGTTGCTCCTCTTTCGTCACAAAAGGAAAAAATACGGAACGTTTGGCATTTAAACTACTTCTATTTTTTTGGCAAGAGCAAAGATAGAAGAAGCAAATTCCTGCGTTAGTGTATTCAGAGATAATTGTTTTTATTTTTACTACCTCATCATGAAACAATTATATATATATATATATATATATATATATATATATATATATATATATATATATATATATATATATATATATATATATAACACTTAAAATTATATGTATTTAAAGTTTTCTCGTTTTTTTATACGAGAAAGAAAGTCAAAGGGAAGTTAAGTTCACATGTATTCCTTATTATTGTGTTTCACTTGTTTTGTTTATCATGAAGCAGCAAGTTTTGTATAGTTACAGTGTGTCTTTACTTAAACAAGTGTGAAAAGAAAGAATCGCATCGCAGCGTTCAGGCATGTATAGATTATTGCTCTTTTTTTCTTTTTCCTGTTTCTTCCCAGGACAAGAAAATAAATCACATTGATGTATCCTAAGTGTCTGTTTTTGCGTGTTTTATTCATAAAACAGCAAGGAATGAGGAAGCAAAATCTAGTTGATGGTTGTATAGCGCGCGATGCTGTAGTTTTTTCTTTTACTCCTGGGAGCACAAACACGGCCGCCAATACTTCAGCCAAACATTGCGGCAATACTACACAGTGAGCAACTCTTTAAGTGCAGGCATGATAATACACACACACACACACACACACACACACACACACACACACACACACACACACTGCCCGGTAGATCAGTGGTTAGAACGTCTGCCTTACAACCAGAAGGACCGGGGTTCGATTCCCTGACCGGGTGAAGATAAGTTGGGTTTACCTTCTTTCACGTGTAGCCCCTGTTCACCTGGCAGTGAGTAGGTACGCGACATAAGGCGAGGAGTTCCTCGTTGTCGCGGTGTGTTGTGTGTGAGTGGTCTCAGTCCTACACAAAGATCGGTCACTGAGCTATGAGCTCCTTCCTTAGTGGAACGGCTGGCTGTCTCGAGAGAGACCTGCAGTAGACCAAGAGGTGAAAAAGAGGTGAGTTACACACACACACACACACACACACACACACACACACACAGCCCCCTCCTCTTCCCCTTCCTCCTCCCCCCTTCAGTCAGTCCATTGTAAAAATTCACGAATCCAATTTTTTTTGTTAATCAGTCACGTTCTGTAATATATATAAATGATAGTAAAAATAATATCAATATATCCCACGGTGGAACTGACTTCGTGATAACAAGCTTTTTTAGTTAATTATTCCTCACCTATGCCTACCTGAGAGAGAGAGAGAGAGAGAGAGAGAGAGAGAGAGAGAGAGAGAGAGAGAGAGAGAGAGAGAGAGAGAGAGAGAGAGAGAGAGAAACCTTATTTAAACAGCTCCTACCTTCCTTACTCGATCCAAAAAATGGTTTTGAGACCACAGACAGATAGATAAACCTTTAATCTACAACTAGAGACTAAGAGACCGCGTTGGAGAACCACAGAAGTAGAGATTGAAGCGAAAACGTAACAACTTTGCGAAAGCTTCCGTTCATATTGACAACTCAGAAACCACACCTGTTAAAACCGTGATTCTTCTGTTATTAGCGCACAGAGAACGTTTTCGAGACCACATATAGATAGAGGAACCTTTACTCTACAAACAAAGATCAAGAGGCCGTCTTAGGAACCTTCAGTATTAGACACCAAAGCGAGAACACCGACGTATAAGTTCTCTGAAAAAGTCTACGGGAACGACCTGTCATATTTGAGATACTCCTTGGACGTCCGCTTCCAATTCCCTATTTCTCGTATTTCCAGCCCTTATGAAAGCCGGAAATACGCACCGAGCGATAGGAAATAGTTTATAACGTGGAAATACGCTATATCATTGATGTTACAAGGCCGAAATAGCGTAATATTCGCTAAAAACGATTAAAGTCTCAAGGAAAATGGCAGTTTTAAGGTAGACTGAGGAAGTTTTATTTGAAACGTTATAGCTGTTCCCCTGATAGGTTAGGGCTGAAATATTGTGCCAGTAACATTAAGAATAACTTATTAAGAACCACCGAGACCACAGACACAGAGAAACCTTTGATCTTCAGGTAGAGGCCAAGAGGCGTACTTGAAAACTTTGGAGTCAGAGAACGGAGCGGTAACGGAACAGCTCTGCAAAAACTCGTTACCAGAGCCCAGAAAGCACTCATTAAAACCGTCATATCTCTGTTATTAGTGCGCGGAGAGCGGTTTCGAAGCCACAGGTAGATAGAAAACCTTTAAACTACGACTAGAGACCGAGAGAACACCTCAGAAGAAAAAAACTGAACTATATAGAGAGAGAGAGAGAGAGAGAGAGAGAGAGGAAGAGAGAGAGGAAGAGGAAGAGGAGTAGGAGGAGAAGGAAAAGGAGAGAGAAAACACACAAGTACCTTCAATCATTACACTTTCAATCACTAACAAACACTTAAGATAGTTACATCATCGCTTCCAAATCCTTATAATGGGTAGTAAGGCCTTGCAAGCACGGCCTTCCATACCACAGTGTGCGTCCCCCATCTCCCTGCGTTGTGCTGAATGATGCCCCGAGCCCCAGCCCTCCGCGGCGGCCGTGGGTGTGCCCAGTTCATCCATAACCGACGACTTCACACACCTCACTCCCACCCGGTTTCTTGGCCCCACCATTCATTATTAAGAAACTAAGACCACCATCATCATCCTGATAAAATTCTGCATCACACTCGCATAACTTTGTAAAAGTAATGTGTGTGTGTGTGTGTGTGTGTGTGTGTGTGTGTGTGTGTGTGTGTGTGTGTGTGTTAAAAAAATAATGTTACGATATACAACTAAAGATAAATATGCCGTGTGTTATCTTAAGCGAGGAAAAATCTCGAGATCAGACAAAATTGTTTACCACGATGATACTTTGCTCCTGAAGTATCGATCGAGGGAATGCAATGGGATGCAAATTGTTGCGGAACTAAGTGTTGGTACTGAAGAAAATGGTACTTGTTAAACTTTTTTTGGCACACAAGATGAACCTCACAGATGTAATAAGGCCGCGATCCCACCGAGGCAGCATGTTGGCAACATTTGTATGGTACATCGTCGTCTTAGCCATGTGTGTTTCAACCTTCCAAAGGTTCAGTCATTTCAACACAAGGCTAGGCAACATTAGGAGTTTTCAGTAGTGTCACCGACAAGTCAAACGATAGCATACAACACAGCGTTTCTACTGAAAACGAATTACAGCCCGGCTGCCAGACGACAGGCGCCACCGTCCGGGAATAACTCGTGTACATCACTCTTCAGACCCAAGTACTCAGAGTGCACACACTGTCGGAAGTAGGAAGATGGAGGAATTCGACGATTTGTTTCTAGAGGATGACTACAGATATCCTGTGCTTAATCCTTTGTACATGCCCCTCATGCAGCGGCAGACGATTTCTCCGTGGCGAGTTATGTTCACAGCTCGCATGTATGAGTTCTGAACCAACTCGAATTTTCTCCTTGTTTTAGCTTGATGTTAACTATAATATTGCAAAAATGTATATTTCCTCGCCCACACATGATGATTATGTTAAGAGATGATGCAGGAAGCACCAACATACGAAAAAACAGCTCTGCTCCGGGATTAAAGTCACAGCCACGAAAGAGTCAGACGACGCTGCCTAGCGGTCAAAAAGATGCAAAATATCATCAGAAAACGCCGCATCTTCGCTTCTTACTCTGCCTTATGTCATTTTCAGGTTCTTTTAATATCAAATGACAAGAAAATAAATATTTTTTTATACAACTCCAATTTTCTTTGTCTTAACTGTTAAACGTTTCTTGTGGTTTATATCTCGTCTGCAACCCGTGGAGGTTGAGAGATAACGAGCCTAAAGAAGGGGATTGGTCTGGCACATCCCCTCCATCTTAACGACGCCTGGCCACATTCCTCCACAATAAGTTTTAACGGGTCTAAAGAGAGGATTGGTCTGGCGCATCCGGTTCCATTGGTATTCAGCCCGCACGGGATTCAGCCCACGGAATTCAGCCCACACGGAATTCAGCCCACACGGGATTCAGCCCACGGAATTCAGCCCACACGGGATTCAGCCCACGCGGGATTCTGCCCACGGAATTCAGCCCACACGGAATTAAGCCCACACGGGATTCAGCCCACGGAATTCAGCCCACACGGGATTCAGCCCACGCGGAATTCAGCCCACACGGGATTCAACCCATGGAATTCAGCCCACGCGGGATTCAGCCCACGGAATTCAGCCCACACGGGATTCAGCCCACACGGGATTCAGCCCACTGAATTCAGCCCACACGGGATTCAGCCCACACGGGATTCAGGCCACGGGATTCAGCCCACTGAATTCAGCCCACACGGGATTCAGCCCACACGGGATTCAGGACACGTGATTCAGACCACACGGATTCAGCCCACACGGGACTTAACTCACGGGCCCACACTGTTGAGTTGAATAGGGGTTTAATTGACATGGAACCCTTAGAAATATGACCATTTCTACTGAACGGATTTTTAGAAAAGAAAAGTAAATAACTTAAAGCAATATTATTCTTTGACTATTCATTATTTTTACAGTAGTTAGTGCTCTATTCATGAACCCAGCTTGCACCACGAGGAGGTTGAGCACCATAGCAAGCCTTTATATATTTATATATATATATATATATATATATATATATATATATATATATATATATATATATATATATATATATATATATATATATATATATATATATATATTCTAATAGTTTTTTAGTTTCTTCAGTTTGTAACTTAGTTTTTTTCTGGGGAGGCTTATTTTCTGTTTTACTTTTGTTTTTCCAATTAATTTTTTTCTTTTGAAATTCAGTTTGTAAATATTAGATGTTTTCTGTGAGGCTTCGATTTTTTATTATTATTTTTATGGAGCTTGTGCTTTAAACTAATCACTTATTTTTCCCCTAGTGGGAAGTTTTTTTTATATGATTTTAATCATTTTTTATTTGTATTTGATTTTAGTTGCTAAAGATATGTGCCACTGATCACAAGTAATGCAACTTGTCATTTACATCATTGTAGCAGTCCACCCTTGCAGCCAGCCTCTCTGATAGAACAATGTATTTGTTTCTTGTTGGAGGGTTGTTTGCCACCTCGTTGTCTGCTAGTGTTTTCAAGTGAAGACTAATATCCTTTTTCAAACCATCCATTAACTTCCAGATGGAAGGATGCTGGGAAAGGAACAGACTGTTCAATCCATTGTGGTAGCCCTCAACAGCATTTGTGGTTCGAGGAATTTTATTCCTTGGAGCTGAAAAATGGTTCCAGACAACTGGTGGGTACCTGGGTGGTCCCCTGTCTCTTCCCTGGCCCCTGTCCCTCCCCTGAATATAAGTCAGCTCAAAGTAGGCAATTCACTCTTCTACCCTATCCAGAGGAGGAAAGCTGTCAGCCAAGGTGTTGAAGATGACCAGTATATCTTCCTCAGGCACAAAAGAGAGAGCAACCAAGGATTTCACAGACATGTTGAATTCTACGTTACTCTCGTAGTCCACTTTCAAGCCAAGTTCTGCGACCTTTCGTTGGACTGACTGCCCAAGATGAAAAAGACAACCCTTGATGTCTGCATTGGGGTGTACCTGGCGGAAAGCATTCTGTGCAGCATTCTCGAAGTCCGTCAGAATTGTCTGGGGGTTTGCATCTGGAATTATATTTGCAAGAGCTTCCAGCATTTGCACATAGGTGACCTGCATTTTGTTTGGTAGAAGAAAGTACACACAAGGTGGGAACTTATTACCCACTTTGGCATGTATGGTGTACAGCTGGAAATAGATACTGGGAACAACTGCGAAGGTTCCATCACCAAGCCACACCTCAGCATTCTCTAAGACATGAAGTAAGTTCATGTCTCCCAAAATCAGGATCCTGCTGGGATCTTGAGAACCACTGTCATGCAGGACAATATCTGTGAACCTGGCAGGTATGGCAAAATTCAAGGATTGAGGGTTTGGTTCAACAGGGTTGGTTGCACGCCCTTTGGCCCTCACGTTGTCTTCCAGGGTTGATCTTTTGGGTAGCCTTTGGAGAACATCTTGTGACAAGCCAGTCATGTTTTCTGCCAAAATTGACGTGGTGGAATCTTGCCCAGCTGTCGCAGCAGACCTGATGTGTGACTGCACTTGCCTGACTTCTCCAGTTAGAGGATCCCCAGGGTGTGAATGATTAGGGTTTCTTTGACCATCAAGAACTATCCCCTGTAAGGTTCTTATACTGGCTGGACACTTGAATTTCACATTTTCTCTGCATCTCCAGGTGAGTTCTCCGTTCTTTCCCATTCGGTCTTTCCTCAGGACATACTCAAAGCCCCCAACCCTCTTCACTTGGTTTCCTCTTTCCGTCAAATATGCCATTTTATCTAGCTTAGGCGAGTGCGTGGGCAGAGCAGAGCAGCAAATGGCACTGATGACAATGCAAGAGCTGTGTTCAGAACAGGGACTTGCGAGGCGCTGTACACGGTGCGAACGTGTCCTGTTCCAGTCTACTATTGTACGCTACAGAGGGATCATTTTATTCGTTATCTATCTCTCACTAAACTGGTAAAATAGAGAAGATGTGTGTGTTTTCGCTCGAGTCTGCATGTATATACGAGAGAGAGAGAGAGAGAGAGAGAGAGAGAGAGAGAGAGAGAGAGAGAGAGAGAGAGAGAGAGAGAGAGAGAGAGAGTTCACATTCACACGCACGCACTCACCTAAGTTAGAGATTGTGTGTTTTTGTAGGAGTCTGCATATTAATGTGTGTGTGTGAGAGAGTGAGAGAGAGAGAGAGAGAGAGAGAGAGTGTGTGTGTGTGTGTGTGTGTGTGTGTGTGTGTGTGTGTGTGTGTGTGTGTGTGTGTGTGTGCGTGCGTGTTTACATTCGCACGCACACACACTCGCCTAAGCTGGAGAAGAAATGTGTGTGTTTCCGTTCGAGTCTGTATATATGCGAGAGAGAGAGAGAGTGTTCACATTCACACGCACGCACTCTCCTAAGCAAGAGAAGATTGTATGTGTTTTTTCGCTCGAGTCTGCATATAAACGTGTGTTGGGTATAACAGAAACACAGAGTGGCTGGATGTGAGTGTAATAGCCGCAGGCGTACAGTGACCTGGCGGGCGTCTGGTCTGACTGACTCCCCCACTGGCTGTGTCCTTGAGCCTGGCTCGCAGTTGCCAGCTCTCACAAGAAACTAAAACTCCTACAACGTGTGTGTGTGTGAGAGAGAGAGAGAGAGAGAGAGAGAGAGAGAGAGAGAGAGAGAGAGAGAGAGAGAGAGAGAGAGAGAGAGTGTGTGTGTGTGTGTGTGTGTGTGTGTGTGTGTGTTCACATTCACACGCACACTCTAAGCTAGAGAAGATTATGTGTGTTTTCGTTCGAGTGCATATATACGTGATGAGAGAGGGTGTGTTCACATTCGCAATTCCGAGGGCTGAATCCCGTGTGGGCTGAATCCTGTGGGCTGCATCCCGCGTGGGCTGAATCCCGTGTGGGCTGAATCCCGCGTGGGCTGAATCCCGCGTGGGCTGAATCCCATGTGGGCTGAATTCCGTGTGGGCTGAATTCCGTGGGCTGAATTCCGTGTGGGCGGAATCCCGTGTGGGCTGAATCCCGTGTGGGCTGAATCCCGCGTGGGCTGAATTCCTTGGGCTGAATCCCGTGTGGACTGAACCCCGCGTGGGCTGAATTCCGTGGGCTGAATCCCGCGTGGGCTGAATTCCATGGGCTGAATCCCGTGTGGGCTGAATTCCACGTCCACCGGCGCATCCCTTCCACCTTAACAACGCCAAGCCACATTCCTCCACAATAAGTATTAACGGGCCTAAAGAGAGGATTGGTCTGGCGCATCCCCTCCACCTTAACAACGCCAAGCCACATTCCTCCACAATAAGTATTAACGGGCCTAAAGAGAGGATTGGTCTGGCGCATCCCCTCTATCTTAACGACGCCTGGCCACATTCCTCCACAATAAGTATTAACGGGCCTAAAGAGGGGATTGGTCTGGCGCATCCCCTCCATCTTAACGACGCCTGGCCACATTCCTCCACAATAAGTATTAACGGGCCTAAAGAGAGGATTGGTCTGGCGCATCCCCTCCATCTTAACGACGCCTGGCCACATTCCTTCACAATAAGTTTTATCAAGATTTTTTGACCAGTGTTATGAGGTCAGGTCGGGCTAGGAAAGTCAAGGCTATTTTTTCATTATCTTTAGGCCAATCATAGTTTTTTAGGCCTATATACAGTATGGGATTGCAGCTTGTATTCTACCCCATACCATAATATGACTTTACCAAGAGCTTGGTGTCACTCCTACAGGTCAGGAGCAATGTGACCATATGGATAGATTCGTGTGAAGAATCTTCACAAAATTATCAGCTATGTCTGTTGCTTCATATTTCAAGCCTCATAAAAAAGAAAAAACTGAGAAAAAACAAGACTGGTAGAGATGGATCAGGACCAAGTGAAATCAAAATTCCTTCAGATTTAAGGGAGGCTGATCGTGAACCAGTACAGCCTAAGTTTGCTTCTTTTAACCCAAAGCTGTATGGTAATAGTAAGAGAGACTTCTCAGCATCCTGGTATAATGGACGCACATGGCTTGAGTGTTCAGTAAAAAGGGGGCAGCATTTTGTTGCTCTGTAGACATTTTAAAATTTCTTCTAAAGACTGTACATTTACTAAAGAGGGTTACTCAAGCTGGTGCCATGCGTTAGACAAACATAAAGGTTTCCAAAAACACGAAAATCCTCAAACTCGCATAGAAGCCATGGCGAGAAAAATGCGCATGGAGAACAACCAGAGTGTCAGTACAATGGTCAACGAAAAGCAGTTGGAGAAAACAGGTACTATATAAAATCAGTGGTAGAGGTAATTCAGTTGTTCTGTGTGAATGAGCTACCTATGCGTGGAGATTGTAGGAGTGGAGCAGGGTGTCTCGATACAAGTGGTGAGTCTCAAGGTGAGCCATCTGGTCTTTTTATGAAGTTACTTCAGTATACATTGTCTATAGATAAGAAGCTCTCAGAGATTATTCAAATGACTCCAAAGAGTGCCCCCTACACTTCTGCAAGGATTCAGAATGAGATAATAGACATTATGAGAGACAGTCATAGAGAATGTTGTTTATGATATCAAGGAGGCTGACACACAATTTTTCAGCATTAAGTCTGATGGAGCTCGTGACCCAACCAACACAGAAAAGTATACTGTATCTGTAGTTGTACGATGTGTAAAGTAAAGGAGAGTCTAATTGTTATGCCAGCAACAGATAATTTTGAGGCAGAAAGCCTGGCCTCATTAACACTTAAAACACTAAATGAATGTGGACTAGATTGTAGTTATATATCTCAATGTTATGATGGAGCAACTGTGATGTCATATGTACATTGTTTCAATCACCAACTGCACTTTGTGTAATGCAAAATGACGTTGTTTTTTTTTCTCATTTGCAACAGCCTGTACAACTTTCTACGCAGTCCAAAGCAAGACAGGATGTATAATGAAACAAACGACTTTTGGAACAGTCCGATCATTTACATACTGTGTCTACTATGTCAGAAAACCTCGAAAGGGTAGTGAATGCTATTATTTATATATTATCTATCGCTACTCATCCTTATTATTTGTTATTTTGCATCATTCCTGATATGCATCCATTTTGCACTCACCAAACAAACGACGAGCTTCGTCTTCCACTTCTTCCCTTTCCCATTATCTCTACTTCTCATCTCCTCTTTTTATCTTTCCCTCACCTACCAGGCATCACTCTTATAAGTCCCCTCTCCACTTCACATCATCTCCTATTTTCCTCATTACTTCTCCTTCCCCATCCCTCCTTTTCCTTCTTTCCCTCCCTCCAAGCATCACGTTCTGCACCTCCTCCCATTCCCATCATCCATATTCTCATCTCCCCCACTCGGTGTGTACTCACGTGGGTATATATATATATATATATATATATATATATATATATATATATATATACATATATATATATATATATATATATATATATATATATATATATATATATATATATATATATATATATATATATATATATATATATATATATATATATAAAGTATATATTTAAATATATATATTTTCATATAGATATCTTAAAATGATTTTAATATAAGACAGGCAACATATTGAAGTGTTCATATATATTTAGGGGAGGCGGTGGCTGAGTCGTCAAAGTAACGGCCTCGTGTTCAGGAGGACGCGAGTTCAATCCCCGCCCGGTGCCACCAAGTTGGGATTTTTCAGCCGCCGCCGAGTGGCTTAAAACTACCCACATGCTGTCCAGAAGACCACCTATCAACCCGGACTCTAGATTCTAGGATCAAAGATGAGCTCTGGGAGGGCAGCATGAGCCAATGCAAGATGGCGCCACTATAAACACTCGCCTGCGCCAGAACGGGCTGGGCCGACCATCAGGACCTACCGGAATGAAGCCTTGGACCGACCATCAGGATCCACCTGGAAGAAGCCTACCGGCGCAATAGGCTGCAATGTAAAAAAAAAAAAAATATATATATATATATATATATATGAATTCTTATGCAGATATTTTATTTTTTTGTGGCGCCAGGAATGTTTTTCGTCGCGGCGCGTGAAATGAGTCAGTTCGGCGAATTTTTGTCGCGCCTTCTGGTCACGCTCGAGCAAAAACTACTGAAGCCAGGAAGGCGTGCTTGGTGGCAAATGAAAGCTTTATTAATACAGATTAATAATCAGGATACATCCCAAATTACAGCTTTCTAGAGGCAATAGCAAGGTTCTCAAAAGGGTTTACGTTTCGAACTCTAGCAACGAAACTACTGGGAGTAGGAAAATGTTATGCATCATATTAAAAAGCAGATTGGTAGGGCTAAATTATTTATCAAATAAGGTTTTAGAAATTCTAAAAAAATGAGTGGGTTTCAAGGTTGAAGACTCCAAAATAGGGTTTTTTTCAGTAGTTTATTATTCTATTTTTTACCCTTTCGAATCGGTTTTTGAGCCGGTCGCTTATTAAAACATATAGCCTTTTCATTTCGCCGTCGATTGATACCAAAAACATTTATGTAGCCCCAGAAATAAGGGAGTTATGGCGATTCGTACCAAAGCGGTTGATTTTCCAAAATTCGCGGCTTATTGACAGGGCTGGGGCAAGTTTCTGGTCCATAGTGTAGGGTTCACTGGTTCAGCCAATTAGCAGGGAGTGATGACGTACATACAATCACAGGGACTAATGATGACGGTGATGAGGCTAATCGTGAAGGTGAAACTAATGATCATGTTTTTTTTTTTTTGTTACTGATATTTTAAGGACTATCTGCTATCTAGGACAGATCCTATTTCTTTCCACACCACACTACATACGCGCTACACACATACACCAGTTACTTTTTTTTTTTTTAATAAAAAATGGCGACTCCAAGTAATGCCTCGGAATCCTCGTTTTTTTTTTTTTTTTTTTTTTTTTTGGGGGGGGGCGACCACAAATGCCCCCAGAGCGGACTCCACTTTCGGCCCTCGACCCAAGAGGTGTCTTGATACCTCTTCGAACTTTCTCTTCATTAACTTCTGCAACATTCGCGGTCTACGTCCTAATTTTCATTCTGTGGAGCACCACCTCTCCTCCTCTAAACCTCGCTTTCTCTTCCTCACCGAAACACAGGTTTCTGAGGCTACTGACAGCAATCTCTACTCTGTTCTCTCCTACTATCTCTATCCTAAATTTCAATGCAAAGCTGGATGTTGCGTCTGCGTACGCAACGACATCACTTGCTCTCATGCCCACAACCTTGACTCTTCAGAGTTTCACACCATCTGACTAAGACTTCATTGTCATTCTATTACTAAATACATCTGTGCTGTGTATCTCTCACCTAACTCTACCAACTATATAAAATTCTTTGACTACCTGAACTCTAAAGAGGAGCACATCTTGACCCACTCTCCCTTCGCTGAAATCTATATCTTAGGAGATTTCAATGTTCACCACCAGCGTTGGCTTTCATCCTTTTACACTGACCAGCCTGGTGAACAAGCCTACAACTTTGCTATCCTCAATGATCTATAGCAATTGGTTCAGTACACTACACGTATTCCCAACAGTCTTAGAGACAGGTCCAACAGACTAAACCTCTTCCTTACCTCAAAGTCTTCTGCTTACTCTGTCAAACTGTTCTCTCCGTTGGGCTCCTCCGATCACAACCTTATTCCTGTATCCTGTCCTATCGCTCCTGTACAACCTCTGGACCCTGCGAAGAGGCGGTGCTTCTGGCATTTTGCTTCAGCTCGGTAGGATGACCTGTGGATGTACTTTTCCGATTTCCCGTGGAATGATTATTGGTGGAGAGAGACCCCTCTTTACGTGCCCAACGCATCACTGAGGTGATTATCTCTGGAATGGAGGCACACTTTACGTGTACTTTTTCTACTCCGCAATCAAATATAGAGAGGCAGCACAAAAGGTACTAGTCACTAGTGCCTTCGCACAATCATGAGCTTTACATTTCTTCCCGGAATCATGCCAAATCTATTCTTCGACTTACCAAAAGCTCTTTCCTCCATAGTAAATGTCAAAACATTTCTTTTTCTAATTCTCCTAGAGACTTCTGCCCCCTTGCCAAAAACATCTCCTCTAATTTCACTTCTTCATTCTTCCCACCTGTCCTTAACCCTGACGGCAGCACCGCCGTCTCATCTATCTCTAAGGCTAAACTCTTTTCTCAGCCTTTTCTGTAAAACCTCCACTCTGGACGATTCTGGGTATATTCCTCCTACTCATCGACCCTCTGACTCCTTTATGCCTGTTATTAAGATTTTTAAGAACGATGTTTTCTATGCCCTCTCTGGCCTCAACCCTCAGAAGGGTTATGGACCTGATGGAGTGCCTCCTGTTGTACTTAGAAACTGTGCTTCCGTGCTGACACCCTGCCTGGTCAAACTCTATCGCCTCTGCCAGTCAACATCTGCTTTTCCTTCCTGCTGGAAGTACGTCTTCGTACAGCAGGTGCCTAAGAAGGGTGACAGTTCCAATCCCTCAAACTTCCGCCCTATAACTTTACTTTCCTGTCTATCTAAAGCTTTTGAATCAATCCTTAGCCGGAAGTTTCCTAAGCATTTATCCACTTATCTTCTTCTTTCTGATCGCCAGTATGGGTTCTGCATGAGGCGTTCTACTGGTGAGCTTCTTGCTTTCCCAAATGACTCTTGATCATCTTCTCATAGCCGTTTCGGTGAAACTCTTGCTGTTGTGCTAGACATATCAAAAGCTTTTCATAGGGTCTGGCGCAAATCTTTGCTTTACAAACCATCCTCCTAAGGTTACTATCTTTTTTCTCTGAACCTTTATCTGTTATCTCCAGTTTCCTCTCTGACCGATCTATCACTGCTGTAGTAGACGGTCACTGTTCTTCCTCTAAACATATCAGTAGTGGTGTCACACAGGGCTCTGTTCTATCTCCCACTCTTTTTCTATTGTTCATTGATGATCTTTCCAAAACGAACTGTCCGATCCATTTTTACGCCGATGACTTTACTCTGCATTATTCAACTTCTTTTGATAGAAGGCCATAAAACAGGAACTATACGATTCCAGGCTGGAGGACGCAGAACGCTTA
This sequence comes from Eriocheir sinensis, assembly GCF_024679095.1. NCBI lineage: Eukaryota > Metazoa > Arthropoda > Malacostraca > Decapoda > Varunidae > Eriocheir > Eriocheir sinensis. Next base: position 371,234 of record NW_026111580.1, on the reverse strand, counting down.
ACCTCAGACCTTACTATCATATCCGATTGGGGCAAGAAGAACCTGGTGTCCTTAAACTCCTCAAAAACTCAATTTCTTTATACTCGACACAACCTTCCACACTCCTATCCCCTTTTCTTCGACAACACTCAGCTGTCACATGCTCCTACACTAAACATCTTCGGTGTATCCTTAACTCAAAATCTCAGCTGGAAACTCCATATCTCCTCTCTCACTAAAACAGCTTCCTCGAGGTTGGGTGTTCTGTATCGTCTCCGCCAGTTCTCCCCCTACAGATGCTGCCCATATACAGGGGCCTTGTCCACCCTCGCATGGAGTATGCATCTCACGTGTGGGGGGCTCCACTCACACAGCTCTCCTGGACAGAGTGGAGTCTAAGGCTCTTCGTGTCATCAGCTCTCCTGCTCTTATTGATAGTCTTCTACCTCTTAAATTCCTCCGCCATGTTGCCTCTCTTTCTGTCTTCTATCGATATTTTCACGCTGACTGCTCTTCTGAACTTGCTAACTGCATGCCTGCCCCCCTACCGCGGATCCGCCGCACACGACTTTCTACTCAAGCTCATCCCTTTACTGTCCAAATCCCTTACGCACGAGTTAACCAGCATCTTCACTCTATCATCCTTACACTGATAAATTCTGGAAGAGCCTTCTAGTGTATTCCCTCCTGCCTATGACTTGACCTCTCTCAAAAAAAGTGTATCCGACACCTCTCCACCCGAAATTGCCCACTCTTTACTTATGTCTGTTGTGGGAGCAGTGTGTAGCGGGCTTTTTTTCTCCACTTTTTGTTGCCCCTGAGCTGTCTCCTTTGTTGTAAAAAAAAATATCTCTCTATAATGGTCGCAAGGCCTTAGCTGCACGTGGCCTCGGAACTCATCTCCGTCGCATTGGCCCTCCCTCTGTTTCCTTTATATTTCCTTCTTTCGTTTGCTCTTCTTCCTTAATCTTTTCTGCTTTTCCTCTTACGTTACCCCCTCCCCGGTTCCAGGACCGTCGAATGAATACGAAAGTTTGTTCATGTCGATAAAAATTACGGAGATGTGGAAATGGCGTTAAAATATATATATAAAATTTTGGTAATGAAGACAAAAACGCATTGAAAAAATAATACGCATGATGGTACTAACAGGAAAAATAATGAAATATTGTGATCGCGATAAAGACTTCAATATTGTTGTGGCAAGTAACACAGACACGATGTTATAAAAAATCATTATCAGTGCAAGAAAACAACACCAATGCAACACTGATAACAATGACAATAATAATAATAATAATAATATTAATAATAATAATAATAATAATAATAATAATAATAATAATAATAATAATAATAATAATAATAATAATAGAAAGATAAAGAGGAGGAAGAAACAAAGTCAGTACGCCGGATAACGTAGCATTTAACCTTTGACCTCTTGCAACGAAAACGAATAGCTCCCACGATAACAGCCCCCCCCCCCCCCGTGTGTCCCTTCACCCCCTTCCTCCCAACCTTCCATATCTCCCGACTTTCTCACCCGTTAATTCATTTTCCCATTCACCTCACCTCACCTCACACATGTCCACTAACCTCACCCACGTTGCCCACTAACCAGTATCCACCTCCAAATCACTTCCATCCCACCCATTCTCCCGTCACCCGCCTCACAGTACCTATGTCGTCCGGTACTCACTCCTCTATTACACCGTCACCCGTCTCTCCGCTGGGTGGCTGCGTGGCGAAGGGGTGGCGGTAAGGAGATGGAGGTGGTGGGAGGGGGAGACGAGTGGTAATGGGGGAGCAGGAGATGGTTGAGAGGTTAGGTGGACGTGGCGAAAGTGGAGAAAGAAATGGAAATGATGGAGGAGGTGGAGGGAGAGCTAGATATGGTGACTGGGGGGAATGGATGTGGTTGGGGAGCTGGAAGAAGGGATGGAGGGAGAGATGGGTGTTGTAGTTGGGGGGGGGTGGAGGAGGTGGGTTAAGAGATGGCGATGATGGACGGGTCGTGTCCGGCGATTGGAACGGACGTGAATGTTTCTAAAGTTTCGTTGTCTTCACTGTTTGTTTTGTTTAGTTTAGTTTTCCTGTGTTCCTTTTACATGTGTGCTGATTCTGTTTCTTATGACCATCAACCAATGAACCACACACACACACACACACACACACTCACATACACTTCAACACTTACGTACACGACGCGGTGACTTGAAGACGCACAACTCACCCTCCTGAAAACATGAGAAAAAAACACATCAATGAAGAATATGTAGATGTAGAACTTTCTGAATAACTAATGTCATCACGCTGATTCTACTTTACTCGAGTTGTCGACAAAGTGCCACGTTGAAATTTTGCATATTTATGGAAGTTTTGGTTCCAGGTAAGGAAAAAAAAAAGACAAAAACGAACCGAAAATCAAACAATCAAGGAAATACACAAAGCTTGACAAGTATATACACAAAACAAACAAAACTATAAATAAAAGCTACAAGCGAAATCCCTCAAATAAAGAGCAAACATGCAAACGCACAAACATTAAAACAAAACAAAAAAAAATACAAAAACTTTACCACGACAATGTACACAAAAGACAAATAGAATCACAGACGAGCAAAGTCTCTCACGTCCCCCTCATGACACAGAAACACAGAAACACCCTACACACCATCTAGAGCACACACACACACACACACACACACACACACACACACACACACACACACACACACACACACACACACACATGTAAAAGAAAAACACGAGAGCGCACATAAACTCGTCCCAGCCGCAACATATTCAGGCACAGTCTAAAAACAAAACATTCACTCCCGCAGACTTATTAACAGAACAAGTGAGGGCAAGCCGGACAGAGCAAGCACGAGTCACACACGCTGATAACACCGACACTCAGAGCTGCACGGTGGTAAACAAAACACGGAACTGAGCGAACGTTGCGGACTAAAAAGGAAATGATACGAAAGTTAGAAAAAAAGATATATCGACCTTGGCTGTGAGGAAAAAGTAATTAAAGCATGACGTCTGCCTGTATTGTGCTCTCCAGGTGACCGAGGCCGTGCAGGTAAAAAAAAACACGTTAAAAAGGCGTATAATGTAAAAAGTAGTTTGTGCTTATAAGAAAAAAATAAAAAAAACATACACAATGAATATAGAATGAAAGAACTAAATACGTAAAATATATAACCAGTGTAAACTCAGGCAAGAATTAAGCAAAGTAAATAGTGCTAAAAAATGCAGATTAATTTAAATGTACTCGTATTATTCCTGAAAGCAGATTAAAGACGAGAGGGAAACAAGAATAAGACAAATAAATTAACTCTTCTCTTTACCCGGAAAAAGAATAAAAAAGCCTTAAAATATATACGCTAGAGAGAGAGAGAGAGAGAGAGAGAGAGACAAAACATACACTTACATACAGGAAAAGACTTACACGTACAGACAAACAGACAGAAACAAAAATATAACGCACACAAAAAAAACCTTCATCTTCATCATTAATCCTAGCCGCGAGAAAAAAAAATTGCAGGTAAAAAAAAATCTTCCGGCGGAGACTTAGCTGACATATTACCAGATCCCGGCCCCGACGCTCCCAGGAACCAATTTAGTGCTCACTTGTGCTTGGTGCAGCCTCTGTCCTCCAGGTGACGGGGATGGAGGGAGGGAGAGGGAAGTGGGAGAGAAGAGGATGGGAGAAAAGTACGAAAAACGTGGTATAAAAGGGAGGGTAGGAAAAGGGAACATATGGGTAAGGATAGGGAAGGTGGGATGGGGAGAAGGTAGTTATGGAAGAGGAGGAGAGCCGGGATGTGAGGAAGTTATAAGGAATGGGTTAGAAAAGGGATGAGAGGAGACCATTTGTGTAGATAGAGGAAAGGGTGGATTCATATAGATGTGGAAGGGAAAGAAAAGGAATGGAAGGGAAGCGGAGAGAAACGATGGGAAGTGAAGGGAAGGAAGGAAGAGAAGGGAAGAGGAATGGAAGGGAGGGGAAGGAGAATGGAAGGGATGGGAAGGGAAGGGAAAGGGAAGCAAAGAGAAGGGAAGGGAAGGAAGAGAAGTCAAGAGAAGGAAGTGAGGGAAGAGAAGTGAAGGGAAGGGAAGAGAAGGAAGTGAAGGAAGAGATGTGAAGGGAAGGAAGAGAAGGAAAGGAAGGGAAGAAGAATTGAAAGGGGAAGGAAGAGAAGTGAAGAAAGGAAGAGAAGGAAGGAAGGGAAGGAAGAAGGAAGTGAAGGGAAGGAAGTGAAGAGGAAGACTTGAAGGGAAGGAAGAACGGAAGGGAAGAAAGAGAGAAGGAAGTGAGGGAAGAGAAGGAAGGGAAGGAAGAAGGGAAGGGAAGAGAAGGAAGGAAGGAAGAGAAGGAAGGGAAGGAAGGAAGGAAGGGGAAGGGAAGAGAAGAGAATGAGAGGGAAGGGAAGGGAAGAGAAGAGAATGAGAGGGAAGCGAAGAGAGGAAGGGAAGATAAGTGAAGGAAGAAAGAAGGAAGGGAAGGAAGTGAAGGGAAGAGAACTGAAGGGAAGGGAAGGGAAGGAAGAGAAGGGAAGAGAAGGGAAGGAAGAGAAGAAAGGAAGGAAGAGAAGGGAAGGGAAGTGAAGTGAAGGGAAGAGAAGGAAAGTGGAAGGAAAGTGAAGGGAAGGGAAGGGCAGGAAGGAAGGAAAAGAAGGGAGGGGAAGGGAAGGAAGGGAAGGAAGGAAGGGAAGGAGAAGGAAGGAAGAAAGGGGAAGGAAGAGAATAAGAGAAGGAAGGGGAAGGAAGGTGAAGGAAGGGAAGGAAGAAGGAAGGGGAAGGGAAGAGAAGGAAATGGGAAGGAAGAGAAGGAAGAAGAAAAGGGAAGAGAAGAAAGGGGAAGGGAAGGAAGGAAGAGAAGAGAAGGAAGGAAGGAAGAGAAGAGAAGAGAAGGAAGGAAGGGAAGGAAGGGAAGGAAGGAAGGAAGTGAAGGAAAGGGAAGAGAAGGGAAGGGAAGGAAGGGAAGGAAGGAAGGGAAGGAAGGAAGGGGAAGGGAAGGAAGGGAAGTGAAGAGGAAGGAAGAGAAGGGAAGGAAGGGGAAGAGAAGGAAGGGAAGGAAGAGAAGGGGAAGGAAAGGAAGGGGAGGAAGAGAAGGGAAGGAAGGGGAAGGAAGGAAGGAAGGAAGGGAAGGAAGGGGGAAGGGAGGAGAAGGAGGAGAAGGAAAGGGAAGGGAAGAAGGGAGAAAGGGAGAGAAAGGAAGGGTACAGAAGGAAGGAAGGGAAGGGATGAGAAGGGAAGGAAGGAAGGGAAGGGAAGGGAAGAGAAGGAAGGAAGAGAAGGAAGGAAGGAAGAAAAGGAAGAGAAGGAAGGAAGAAAGGAAGAAGGAAGGAAGAGAAGGAAGGGAAGGAAGGAAGGAAGGGAAGAAGGAAGGAAGGAAGAGAAGGGAAGGGAAGGAAGAGAAGAGAAGGGAAGGGAAGGGAAGAGGAGGAAGGAAGAGTGGGGGAAAGGGGTTTGGAGGACAAGGGAAGCTCACCTGGCGTAATTAGTAGCAACATTAGTCTTAAGAAAAGGGAGATTGCCTGCATGCGTGATGAATGAATAAGAGGATTGTCCTGGGGGGGGGGGGGGGGAGAGGGAGAGAGTGACCGAGGAAGAGAATATGGGTTTATCTTAGATGTGGAAGAGGAGAAGGATAAGGGAGAAAGAGGAGAAGGAAGAAGAGGAAAGGAGGACGATTGAGGATAGAGCTGAAGGGAGAAAGGGGAGACGGAAGAAGAGAGAGGAAGGAAGAGAGAGGAAGGGTAGAGAAGGAAGGAGAAGGAAAGAGAACGGAAGAAGGAAGGAAAGGATAAAGAGAGGAAGGAAGGGAAGAGAGAGAAGGAAGAAGGAAGAGAGAGGAGAAGAGAGAGAGAGAGAGAGAGAGAGAGAGAGAGAGAGAGAGAGAGAGAGAGAGAGAGAGAGAGAGAGAGAGAGAGAGAGAGAGAGAGGAGAGAGAGAGAGAGAGAGAGAGAGATTTATTAAAGATTACAAAAACGACCACACAACAGATTCATGGATTTACAAGATTGTGCAAAGAAAATTAGACCATTATTATTCCAGACCAGGTGGTCTGTCCTTAAAAGTGATTCTACACTAATCAAATGGCTCCAAAACGTTGCATTTCTACTCTAATTAATATTAAGTTGAAGGAAGTGACGGTCGAGCTTGTTTTTAAAGAAGTCAATCGTGTTACACTGGACCACTGAGGGTGGAGCTTATTCCATTCTCGCACTACAACGTTGGTGAAGAAAAATTTGGTGCAGTCTGAATTTACTTGTCTACATTTGGTTTTATGCCATTGTTCCTCGTTCGCAAAGTTTCTTCGATCATAAACAATTTTGTTCTGTCTACATTCGTGAAACCATTAAGTATTTTAAAACATTCGATCAGTTTTCCTCGGAGGCGACGTTTCTGAAGAGAGAACATGTTAAGGGTGGAAAGCCTTTCTTCGGAAGATTTGTTGCGCAAGGAAGGGATCATTTTTGTTGCCCGACGCTGAACACCTTCTAATTTAGCAATGTCCTTTGCATGGTGGAGAGACCAAAACTGTACCGCATATTCCAAGTGGGGTCTGACTAAACTATTCTAGAGCGGAAGTATTATATCTTTATTCTTGAATAAAAAGTTTCTTTTAATGAACCCAACATTCTGTTCGCTTTATTTGCTGCATCGATACATTGATGTGAGAATTTGAGGTTTAACGTGATTTTGAACCCCAGGTTCTTAACGCATTGAACGCTTGTGAGTTTAACGCCGCCCATTTCGTAATCGAACTTCTTATTTCTTGTTCCAACTTGAAGGACCTTGCACTTGTCTACGTTAAAGGGCATCTCCCATCTATCCGACCAAGCTGAAATTTTGTGCAAATCCTCTTGGAGGCTTTGCCTGTCTTCGTCAGTGAGAACCGAGTTACCAATCCTTGTGTCGTCTGCTAGTTTACTAATGTGATTATTGAGTCCAACATCCACGTCGTTGATGTAAATAATGAAGAGCACTGGGCCAAGAACCGAGTCCTGAGGGACGCCACTAGTGACCGGCGCCCACTCTGAGTTAAATCCGTCAATCACCACTCTTTGTTGTCTGTTGCTCAACCAATTCGCGATCCATTGGTTTACTTGACCGTCAATAATTTATAAACTAATTTATGATGTGGGACTTTATCAAACGCTTTCTGGAAATCAAGATAGACTACGTCCAATGACTTGGTTACGTCATAAACTGAGAAGAGGTCGTTATAAAAGGTCAATAGGTTTGATAGGCAGGATCTTTTGTTACGGAAGCCATGATGTGAATCCCCAAATAATGAGTGGCTTTCAAGGTAACTCACAATTTTGTCTCTAATTATGCTCTCAAGTAGCTTACCTACAATTGAAGTTAGACTAATGGGTCGGTAGTTACCTGGTATTTTTTGTCTCCTTTCTTAAAAATCGGCGTCACGTTGGCCTTTTTCCAATCCGAAGGGACGATGCCTTGTCGCAAGGACATATTGAATATGGTTGTAAGGGAGGAGAGTATTTCTCTCTTTTTTAAGCAGTATAGGATACACTTCATCGGGCCCAGGACTTTTATTTGTTTTAAGTGATTGGAGAGCTTTAAGGACTTCATCCAGGGCGGACTGGGACTAAAATCGGCCCTGGACTTTTGTCTTTGAAGCAGCCCACTTGGTGAGCTAAGTGAGCATATTCAGCCCTTGTGCAAGTATGGACCTTAACTCGTGAGTCGTGGGACACCCTGGGCCTGTGTATATAATTATTAATTACACACTGCCATCTAACACCTACGAGTCACGACGAGTCAACAACCACTGTACTAGCTTCCCAAGTTTCCTTCACCGGCAGTGTTACCAGATCACATGTGCTGAAATATGCTAGACTCGGTGTAAAATTATGCTAGATTAGGTAAAATTGTGCTAAAGGAGAAAAAATTATGGGACCCAATGAATCAGTCTCAGACAATGGACATTGCATTGGCGGGGTGGTAGATGTCGATACGTATGTACGAACACACACTTGAGGCTCCTGAGGGAGTCAGTAGCAGGGTTCCTACACATGTGACCTAAAAACGGACACACTCTTCCTGAAAAAGCACATCAAATCATTTCCTATTGCTTATTGTTTACTTTGAGATTATTTCATATTTGTGTTGGACTTTACTCAATTTTCAGTTAATTTTCACCTCTTTAGTCAATTGTGCTACAATTATGCCAAACGCCTCAGAATTGTGCTAGAATTATGCTAAATTGAGGGTATGCTAGAAATTTTGCTAGACATTCAAAATTTGCTCAGATTATGCTGAAAGCAGAATGTTATGCTAGATCTGGTAACACTGTTCACTGGCCCTACAGGCTGGCCACTGGCCCACTGCCTTACAAGAACTGACAGTGTGAACGGTCGCTCTCTCTCTCTCTCTCTCTCTCTCTCTCTCTCTCTCTCTCTCTCTCTCTCTCTCTCTCTCATTTTATTTTCAATTAGAGACAGTACTTCGTCTTTTAAGGAATAAGGACTATTATATATTACAATCTAGTATTGTTTTACTTAATTGATATATATATATATATATATATATATATATATATATATATATATATATATATATATATATATATATATATCTATATATATATATCCCTTCTTTATTCCAGTATTTACTTATTACAACTTTTTTCTGTGCATATGTTAACTCTCAGTAATTTTTCCCTATGAAGACCAGCCCACAGACTGGGCAGCCCATCTGGAAAAGTCCAGAGTCTCCAGATGGCCAGTCCGCCCCTGACTTCATCGGTTGTTATTTCAAAATTAGGCAATGCATGCTCGAGATTTACATTAGTACTGGTGCTGATGGTAGTGGTAGGAAGACTGTTAGTATTAAACACAGAGGAAAAGTAACTGTTTAAGAGGTTTGCAATGTGTTGGCTGTGTTTAAGAGGTTTGCAATGTGTTGGCTGTCAGTCACTAGTGCACCGTCGCTGTTTGTTAAAGGTACAATTCCACTTCTGATCGCCTTTCTGTTGTTTATGTAACTGAAGAAGAATTTTGGATTATTTTTACAGTTGGTTGCAATAGTTTCTTCATATCTACGCTTTGCCTGACATACTAATCTTTTTACTCGTCGCCTGGTATCATGATAAAGTCTAATGTTTTCGGGCGTGCTTTGTTGTTTCTTTAGCCTGTAATACAATTTTCTCTCCTTGACTGAGTGTTTAATTTCGCTATTAAACCAAGGTGGGCTTTTATTAGTGTTATTTCGCTTCTCGCACAAGGGGACGAATGTGTTCTGCTGAGTGAGAAAGTGATTTTTAAAGCTTAGCCAGGCTTCCTCTACATTGCCGTCATCTGATAGTTGTATTTCTGTTAGTTTTCGTCGGATTTCTACGAAGTTAGCTCTTTTGAAATTCGGCACCTTTACTTTATTTTCAGTCACTGATGTTTGAGCTCTAATGTCGACGCGCACTAATTTATGATCGCAAGAACCGAGGTGTTTTCCTACCGTGACATTACTGACTAGGTTATCTTGGGTAGTTATAACATGGTCGAGTATGTTATTTTGTCGTGTTGGTTCAGAAACCATTTGGCTTAGACAATTTTCTTCTAAAAACTCGATCATTCTATGTGACTCGCCTTCTGTACCTGACGTGTCGCCCAGTCGATATGGGGGAGGTTAAAGTCTCCTAATATCAATGAGTCACTGTTATTAAGTGACTGCCTTAAAACGCTGTACATTCAAGATCGTCATCGAGTGATTGCTCGGGAGGCCTGTAGGTGACAGATATATTTAAATTGACTTTTGCAATGTTTACTCGCACTCACAAATGTTCAACGTTACTGTTTCTTGGTGTTTTGTCAGTGGGTTGCAAATAGCTTTTGACAAAAAGGGCGACGCCACCGCCTATACGGTTTACACGATCTTTGTTGAAGTGTCTGTAGCCATCTATGTTGTTTTCGGAGCTTAAATCAATATTTGTGGTGTCGATAAATGTTTCGTTTATAGCAATTATGTCAATATTTTCTGTTAGAGCAAAACATCTCAGCTCATCAAACTTGTTTCTTAGGCTACGCGCATTGAAACTAAGGATTTTTAAGTTATCTAGAGGCTTGGTAATAGAGGTGGTGGTACTTGCGGGATCACGGTTACGAGTTTGATGCGATGCATGGCGTCTATTTACACGGGCGGGGTGGAAGGGCGTGGCTGAGAGTCGTTTTTTGATCGGGTGTCACGTACTGCGTCGTTTAGGAACCTTCCGAATCTGTGAGAGAGAGAATATCTTGAGTGGAGGAGAGAAGAGGAAGAGAGAGAAGGAGGGAGAAGAAGGGAGAGGAAAAGAATACAAGGGGAGGGTTTTGTTGAAGAGAGATTTGGAGAGATGGAGGATAAAGGAAGAAAGAAAGTTATTTTTTCTACAACAAAGGAGACAGCTCAAGGGCACAAAAAAAGAAAACAATAATAAAAAAAACCCCGCTACTCGCTGCTCCCAAAAAAGAATAAAAAGAGGTGGCAGAAAGAAATGACAAATTCGGGAGTAGAGGTGTCCTGATAACCTCCTTTGAAAGAGTTCAAGCTGTAGGCAGGAGGAAATAAAGATGAAGGAAGATTGTTCCAGAGTTTACTAGCGTGAGGATGAAAGAGTGAAGAGGCTGGTTAACTCTGCATAAGGGGTTTGGACGGTATAGGGATGAGCATGAGTAGAAAGTCGTGCAGCGGGGCCGCGGGAGGGGGAGGCATGCAGTTAGCAAGTTCAGAAGAGCAGTCAGTGTGGACATATCGATAGAAGATAGAAAGAGAGGCATCATCGCGGCGGAATTTAAGAGGTAAATACTATTAGTAGGAGGAGGAGAGCTGATGAGACGAAGAGCCTAGACTCTCACTCTGTCCAGAAGAGCTGTGTGAGTGGAGCCCTCCAACACATGAGATGCATACTCCATACGAGGGCGGACAAGGCCCCTGTATATGTGTGGCAACTGTGCGGGGGGGAGAAGAACTGGAGGAGACGATACAGAACGCCCAACCTCGAGGAAGCTGATTTAGCGAGAGAGGAGATATGAAGTTTCCAGTTGAGATTTTGAGTTAAGGATAGACCGAGGATGTTTAGCGTTGAAGACGGTGACAGCTGAGTGTTGTCGAAGAATAGGGATAGGTGTTTGGAAGATTGTGTCGAGTTGATAGATGGAGAAATTGAGTTTTTGAGGCATTGAAGGACACAAGGTTCCTTCTGCCCCAATCGGGGTTAAGCGTTCTGCAGCCTCCAGTCTAGAGTCGTGTACTTCTGTTGGGATGGTCTATTGAAACAAGTTGAATAATGCAGAGTGGAGTCGTCGGCGTATGAGTGGGCAGGACAGTTTGTTATGGAAAGAAGATCATTGATGAATAACAGGAAGAGAGTGGGTGATAGGGCAGAGCCCTGTGGAACACCACTGTTGATAGGTTTAGGGGAAGAGCAGTGACCGTCTACCACCGCAGAGATAGATCGGCCGGAAAGGAAACTGGAGATAAAGGAACAGAGGGATAGAATCCGAAAGAGGACAGTTTAGAAAGCAAAGACTGGTGCCAGACTCTATCGAAGGCTTTCGATATGTCTAGCGCAACAGAGAAAGTTTCACTGAAACGGCTAAGAGAGGATGACCAAGAGTCAGTTGAGAGAAGAAGATCGCCAGTAGAACGCCCTTGCGGAACCCATACTGGCGATCAGATAGAAGGTTAGGTGGAAAGGTGCTTTTGAATCTTCCGGTTAAGGACTGATTCTAAAGCTTTAGATAGACAGGAAAGCAAAGCTATAGGGCGGTAGTTTGAGGGATTGGATCGGTCACCTTCTTAGGCACAGGCTGTACAAAGGCATACTTCAGCAGGAAGGAAAGATAGATGTTGATAGGCAGAGACGAAAGAGTTTGACCAGGCAGGGTGTCAGCACAGAAGCACAGTTTTAAGGACAATAGGAGGCACTCCATCAGGTCCATAAGCCTTCTGAGAGTTGAGGCCAGAGAGGGCATAGAAAACATCATTAGGAAGAATCTTAATAACAGGCATAAAGGAGTCAGAGGGGATGAGTAGGAGAATATGCCCAGAATCGTCGAGGGTGGAGTTTTACTGAAATTTTGAGCGAAGAGTTCAGCTTTAGAGAGAAGAGGGAAAGAAGAAGAAGGAAATTGAGGCGATATTTTTGGCTAGATGCCAGAAGTCACGGAAGAATTAAAAGAAGCAAGGTGTTGGCATTTTCTATTTATACAAGATTTTTTGGTAAGTAGTAGAATAGTTTTGGAACGATTCCGGGCTGAAATGTAAAGATCAAAGTTAGTGGAGTTCGAAGGCTCTGGAACCTTTGTGACCTGCCTCTATGTTTAATAGCACGAGAGCATGATTAAACCAAGGCTTTTTAGCATGAAGAGTAGAGAGTACGTGGAATGTATGCTCCATTCCAGAGACAATCACCTCTGTGATGCGCTGACCACACACAGAGGGGTCTCTCTCCTGAAGCAGTAATCATTCCACGGGAATGGAAAGTACATCCGCAGGTCGTCCCAGCGAGCTGAAGCAAAATGCCAGGAGCATCGCCTCTTCGGTAGGTCCAGAGGATGTACAGGAGCGATAGGACAGGATACAGAAATAAGGTTATGATCGGAGGAGCCCAACGGAGAGAAAAAAATTGACAGAGTAAGTAGAAGGATTAGAGGTAAGGAAGAGGTCTAGAATGTTGGGCCTGTCTCCAAGACGGTCGGGAATACGAGTAGGGTGCTGAACCAACTGCTCTAGGTCGTTGAGGAGAGTAAAGTTGTAGGCTTGTTCACCAGGCTGGTCAGTGAAAGAGGATGAAAGCCAAAGCTGGTAGGAACATTGAAATCTCCCAAGATGGAGATTTCAGCAAAGGGAGAGTGAGTCAAGATGTGCTCCACTTTAGAATTCAAATAGTCAAAGAATGTAACAGTTAGTAGAGTTAGGCGAGAGATAAACAGCACAGATGTATTTAGTAATAGAATGATAATGAAGTCTTAGCCAGATGGTGAAAAATTCAGAAGAGTCAAGGTCGTGGGCACGAGAGCAAGTGATGTCGTTGCGCACGTAGGCGCAACATCCAGCTTTAGATTGAGATTCAGGATAGAGATAGTAGGAAGGATCAGAGTAGAGGCTGCTGTCAGTAGCCTCAGAAACCTGTGTTTCGGTGAGGAAGAGAAGGTGAGGCTTAGAGGAGGAGAGATGGTGTTCCACAAAACGAAAATTAGAACGGAGACCGCGAATGTTGCAGAAATTGATAAGGAGGAGGTTCGAGGAGTTATCAAGACACTTCTCAAGTCGGCAGCCAGAATGGGAGTCCTCCCTGGGGGATTTTATGGTTCCCCCCCCCCCAGGCGGGGACTCCGAGGCGGTGATTTCGTTAGCCATTTTGAATTTTGGGAAAAGGTGTGTGTGTTGTGTGAAGGTAGTTGGGTGTAGAAAGAGAGATGAACTGTCTTTTGAGAGCATGCTGAACTGCTCTCTGGTGTTGATGAGACAAAATGAAAACGGTTATTGAGGACATTTGAAGGGTCTTTGAAGGGCTTCAGCACCCTCCTCGCTTCCCATATATCCTCACCGTGAGTATCTCACGCCCGTTCGGTAAGTGTCTTACTACCTACTCCTCCTATATGGAAATAACTAAAATGGAGAAGAGTTGGGACAGATGGGAGAAGAAAAGGAGAGGGAAGGAGGAGAAGGAAAATTATATACAGGGAGAGCTGAAGGAAATGAAGGATGAGAGGAAGGGAGAGGAGGTCTATCTGAAGCTGAGGAGAGGAAGGGAAGGGAGAAAAGGAAGAAGGTTGAAGAGAAAAGGAAGATGAGGGAGGGAGGGATACTATCGGTTCCAAGTCATGAAAAATGGAGAGAAAAATAGCTATATTGGATCGTGAGGAGGAAAGCAGGGAGGGATGATAGGAACATGTGTGGAGGAAAAGAAAAGGAGAGAGGAAAATTACTGAAGGTATACTGTGATGAGAGAAAAGATAAGAGTGTAATAAAAGATAGATAGATAGATATAAATAGATAGATAACTAGATAGATAGATAGAGTAATAATGGTAACAATATAAGATGCATATATACGAAAATAGTAAAATAGAGGTAGAAGAAACGACAAAAAAATGTAGCCAAGGAAGGAAGGAAGGGAGGGAGGGAAGGGAAGGAAGCTAAAAGGGAGAGGTAGAAGAGTTACAAAGCATTGAAGAGAGGAGGAGAGAAGGAAGAGAGTGAATCATGCAAAGAGCGAAAGGAAGAGAAGCGAGAGAAGGAAAGTGGAGACGATCGCTGAGGAGAAATAGAGAAAGAAGAGAGACTATTCAAAAAGAAAAAAAGTAGGAGAAACTGAATGATAATGGAAAGAAAGAAAGAGTGAAAGGATGAGAAAAGCAAAACAAAAGACGTGGAGGAGGAAAAGGAGCAAAAGCAATGATAGAAAGGTAATGAAAGGTTATAAAGGAGAAAAAAAATATAGACGAAAAGAAAATGAAGAATAAGTGAAAACAAAATAAGTGGTGAAAAAGTAATAGGGAAGAAACGAACAAACTAAGAGACAAGGAAAGAAAAGATGGTTGAAAAAATGAGAATACCGAAAGAGAAGAGAAAGATAGAACTAAGAGACACAAGAAGAAGGTAAAGGCGAGTGGAGACCAACGAAGAACACCGTAAGAAAATGAAATCAATGGAAATCGGAAAGAAAGCGAATTGGGGACAAAAAAACGATGACTAAAATAAAGAGGAGATGATAAATAGGGAGATCTGAGAGAAAGGAGAAAGCAAACGAGTGATATATTTAGAAGGCAAAGAAAACTGTAGAAAAGAATGAAGAGCGAAAAGAAAACGATAACGAAGAGAAAGAGAGAATGGTGAAGAGAAAGAGATCGGAGAGCAGGGAAGGAAAGGAAAGAGTAAAAAAATAATGGATGAAAGAAAATCGGAGGACAAACGAAATGGAAAAAGAATAATAAGAAAAGAAAGAGAAAACGGTGAAGAGGACGAGCGCGGAGAGAAAAGGAGAGAAAGAAGGAGAACGAGGTCATAAAACCGGTCATTCGGGATATCCTGCAGGAATTTCAGGACCCCGACAAGAACCTGGCAGCAAAAGTGGAGTCCTGGAACACCCGCAGGAATGTTTGAGCTGCGGGAACAGGCGGGAATTCAGGCGTCAGACAAAATATGGAAAAATATTGAAAATACCACAAACGAACCAGTGAAAAGAGAGCTAGAGTAAAGAGCTGGAAAGAAAGAGAAATATGGATAGATCGACAGAAAGATAGAGAGAGATAAACAAAAGGAAAGAAAGCAAAGAAGGAGCTAGAAAGGAGTACTTTAAGTATTGAATAAATACAAAATATTAAAACAAACAAGATATTGGGAGTCGAAAAACAACAATCACTAAAGAATCTAAAGTGGGAAACAAAACAAAAATGTGAAAAAGAAAAAGATATTAAGGAAACTACAGCAAATCTTGGGAATACTCGAAACACAAACAAAAAAAAAAGTAGATATCAACATCAATTTCCCCAAAAAAAAAAACACGGAATAAAACTACAGAAGCAAATACATGAAAACCAGGTGATGAAAACAAATAGCAAACGTGCACGGTAACACTTGGCATGAACCTGAAATACTGAAAGAAAAATATAACAAGACTAAAACACACAACTCCACACAACTAAGCGTCAATATTTCTAAAACATGTAATAAAACTAAGGCTATAAACCACTTAGAAAGAAACATTGAAGAAAAAAAACAGGAACAATACAGAAACAAACAATACAGACAAACCAACAAACGAAACAAAACGAAACAAATAAAAACAAAACGAGAAACACCAGAAACAAACCAGAAACAAATAAAAGACAAACGAGGAAACAACAAAACAAATCAGACAAGCCAAAGAAACAATGATCAAATAAAACTCCACAACCTCCTTTTACCACCACCACACCACCACTCACCACCACACCCACCAGACAGGAACGCAACAGGAGTGGCGGCACAGTGGTGGAGTCAGCACAGCACGGCATCGTCAGCGCGCAGGAGGAACGCCGAGGGAGCAAGTGAGGAACCAACTACTGTCTTCATAAATCTGTCCTGTCCCCTCCCTCCTCATCTCTTCCTCTTGTTATTCTCTCTCGCTCGTCCTTATATCTCTGTTTTCTCCTCACCCTTTCTTGTTATCCTTCTTTTTCCTTTTCTCCTTCCTTCCAGTTTAGCTTTCTCTTTCTTCCCACTCTTTGTTATCCTCTCCAGTCATTTTCTCGTCTTTCTTCTTCTCTCCCTCTTGCTATCCCCTCTTCTCCCTTTTTCCCTGTTCTACGTACATGTTATCCTCTCTCCTTATCTTGCTCCCTTCTGTTTATCTTCTGCACCCTTCCTTCCTTCCCCTTTTGTTACTCTTCCATCCATCTTCTTAATCTTTTCTTATTCCTCCTTATCCCCTTACCTACCCAATTCTCTTCCTAATGATAGTCCTCCACATTGCTCTTTTATCTGCCTTCCTTTACTTACTTTCTTCCTTTTCTTCCTTTCTTTCCGGACTATTACCTTTCTTTTTCCTTCCTATGGGTAGTCTATCCAAGGGTTGTCACCTCCCCTACACTTTGAGGACACATCCCTCCTTTCCTTCCTTTCTACAGGTATTCCCACCCAGCCTGTAGTATCATTCCCTATCTCCGATGTTTCTCTCACTATCCCGGGAGTTTCTAATCACTTCGGAGTCTTCGGTGGCGGTGTGTTCTTTTTTCCTGAGGTGAGTCCGCTGGAAGCACACCTGGTGACAGGTGCCTTAGGCCAGGCCCGCAAGTGCTCGTGCTTGAAGGGGACAGCATGTTGTGATGCTCTTGGGTGGCTGACTCCTTTCTCTCTACCCACTGTGGGTGATGGTAACCACGCTCAGCCTTGGGACAAAGCTCAAGGGACAAATTCGACCAGCTGACAAGGTTGCCAGCTTCAAACTGAAGGCTCATCACCATAATGGCCATTATTATTTTTTTGGTTGGGCTAAATTGGCCTGTGGAGGTTCCATGCCTTATTTTCCTGGGGCACTGGGAAACAAGGTATCTCTTTTCTATGTATTTAACTTTTTAAAAATTGTATTATGGTGACACCTTTAAGTTTTACAGCAACAGCGCTGTAATTGCTTTCATTGTCAAAGTTAAGAAATTGCAAATTCAAAATGCCGTCCAACCTGGAGAGATTGCGAAGACATGTTGGGGAGAAGTTCGCTCCTTAAGCATTTTAGAAACTCCTCCTGCTTGTCGCTTTTGTGTTAGCGACCATAAGTATGACGATTTGAAATGAAATATAAACATTTTAGAAAAAAACAACATGAACTCCCTGAAGGAGTTTGTTGGTACAACATGAAGGTGCCAGCAGACCAGCGACACTGCCCCTTCTTCGTCCAACCCGACAGCACAGACCCCATGCCCAAGTCACGAGAAACTGGAATACCCAGGCACCTTGATGACGAAGTTTCTTCCGCTCTATCTGTAAGTGAATGGAGCCAGGCCTTTATACGCCAAGAAGAATGGTGGAACTCACGACCTTCAGTCGATTTGATATTTTAAAGGAAAAGTTGAAGAGGAACACGAAACCCGTTCGATTGGCGATTCCATGATCAGCGGTCAGTTAACAGGAATTTTGCGGTCGTGCTCAAAATGAGAAACGTAAGCGCATGTGTTTCCTGGTATAGGTGTAGATGGCACCACTGCGGCGCGCGACGATGCATGGCGACCGGCTCTGACCAAGACTCTCACTGTCTCGTCATCCATGTCGGAACGAACGACGTAAAGGCCAATCGTTCAGAAGAATTAATGGAAAGGTATCACAGCCTGACCCGACAATTCAATGAAAAAAAACAAACATAATGATATCTGGTATCCTCCCGCGGATGAGAGAAAGCAACGCCTTTACAGTAAAAACCTTCCGCACTAACAACCTACTAAATTCATTATGTGCTCAAGAAAATGTCGAGTTTGTGAACTTTTGGAATAACTTCTATGGTGCAAAGGACTTGTACGAACGCGATGGTGTGCACCTAAACCCCGTCTAAGTGGCTAGACTTGGAAGACTTAGTGAGCAGGTGTCACTTTTCAGAGCAAAAACAGCGAATTCCGACAGAGAACGCCACGTAAACAATCAAAGCGACCACCAACCAATCCTCTCCATGACCATATAAACGCGTGTTACGTAAACGCCCGCAGCATTCGAAATAAATTACAGACCTGGAAGAATTTACTGCAAAAGAAAACTCTCCACATTATCGCCGTCGCGGAGTAATTTTTTTTTTTCAATGCAAAGGAGGCAGCTCAAAGGCACAAAAAAAAGGATACACACAAAAAAGCCTGCTACTCTGCTGCCCTAAAAAGAACTGCAAAAGAGGCGGGCTGAAAAGAGAGGTCAACTTCGGGAGGAGAGGTGTCTCACACCCTTCCTCATGAAAGAGTTCAGTCGTAGGCAGGAGGAAATACAGATGAAGGGGAAGATTGTTCCAGAGTTACTATCAGCGTGAGGGATGAAAGAGTGAAGATGCTGGTTAACTCTTGCATAAGGGGTTTGACAATAAGTAGGGATGAGCAGCCGAGTAGAAAGTCGTGTGCAGCGGGGGTGCGGCAGGGGGGGTGGCGTGCAGTTAGCAAGTTCAGATGAGCAGTCAGCCATGGAAATATCGATAGAAGATAGAAAGAGAGGCAACATCGCGACGAAATGTAAGAGGTAGAAGACTATCAGTAGGAGGAGGAGAGCGATGAGACGAAGAGCCTTAGACTCCACTCTGTCCTAAAGAGCTGTGTGAGGGAGCCTGCCCACACGTGAGATGCATACTCCATACGAGGGCGGACAAGGCCCCTGTATATGGATAGCAACTGGTAAGCTGGGGAGAACTAAGGAGACGATAAGAACGCCCAACCTCGAGTGCGGGAAGCTGATTTAGCGAGAGAGGAGATGGGAAGTTTCCAGTTGAGATTTCTGAGCTAAGGATAGACCGGAGGATGTTTAGTGTTGAAGATGGTGATAGCTGAGTGTTGTCTAGAATAGGGGATAGGGTGCTTAGTAAGAAGAGGGTGGATAGCTGGAGTGTTGTCTTTAGAATAGGGATAGGTGCTTGGAAGACTGTGTCGAGTTGATTGGTGGAGAATTGAGTGTTTGAGGCATTGAAGGACGACAAGGTTCCTTCTGCTCCCAATCGGAAATGATAACAAGGTCTGAGGTTGCGCGTTCTGCAGCCTCCAGTCTGAGTCGTAGCTTTCCTGCTGAGAGGGTCTCTGTTGAAAGAAGTTGAATAAATGCAGAGTGAGTCGTCGGCGCACGAGTGGACAGGACAGTTTGTTATGGAAAGAAGATCACTGACGAATAACAGGAAGAGAGGTGATAGGACAGAGCCCTGTGGAACACCACTGTTGATAGGTTTAGGAAGAAGGCAACCGCCTACCACCGCAGAGATAGAACGGCCGAAAAGGAAACTGAGATAAAGGAACAGAAAGGGGAATACAATCCGAAAAAGAGGGTAGTTTAGAGTGAAGAAAGACTTGAAAGCCAGACTCTCATCGGAAGGCTTTCGATATGTCTAGCGCAACATAGAAAACGGCTGTAGAACGCCTTTGCGGAACCCATACTGACGATCAGATAGAAAGTTATGGTGGCAAGGTGCTTTTGAATCTTCCGGTTAAGGATTGATTCAAAAGCTTTAGATAGACAGGAAAGTAAAGTTATAGAGCGGTAGTTTGAGGGAATCAGAGGGGGGATGAGTAGGAGGAATATGCCCAGAATCGTCCAAGGTGGAGTTCTTACAGAGAGTTTGAGTGTAGAGTTCAGCCTTAGAGACAGATGAGACGGCAGTGCTGCCGTCAGGGTTAAGGAGAGGAGAAAAGGAAGAAGTCAAATTGAGGAGATATTTTTGGCCAGATGCCAGAAGTCACGGAAGAATTAGAAGAAGCTAACGTGTTGACATTTTCTATTGACAAAGGAAGTTTTGGTAAGTCGGAGAATTTAGATTTTGATGCACGATTCCGGTCTTAAATGTAAAGGTCATAGCAAGCGGGAGTTCGAAGGCTCTGGAACCTTTTGTTAGCTGCTTCTTTATCTTTAATAGCACGAGAACAAGTATGATTAAACGAAGGCTTTTAGCATGAGGAGTAGAGAAAAAACGTGAATGTATGCTCATTCCAGTGACAATCACCTCTGAGATGCGCTGGGCAATACAGAGGGTTCTATCCCTGAAGCAGTAATCATTCCATACAAATAATAGAGATTTTATTGCGAATTAACTTACTCCGGCTATTCAATTTTCTTTGCGACAGAGAAAAACACAGAGTTGGTGGTGGCAGTCGTCTTATATATTCGTGCTGGTTTAAAACCCACGTGTTATCAATGTAGAAAGAATAAATAATATAGTCACCGTTTTTGTAGAAAATTAAAACCGTTCAAGTAAATTTATGTTATTGGCATTGTTTAGCAGACCTCCAAACCAGGCAATGCAAATAGACAGAAAAACTGTTCTGAACGTTTCTAACATATGCAATCAATTTGAAGCTGTAATTATGGGAAGACTCTTTAACTTACCAGTAAAAGAGTTGGGGAGACACGTTAAATATACACTCAGGTCATACGATCTATAACAGTGACTTATTAGAAAGTGCGCTTTATCAGCATGCATAAACCAACTCCAGAAAATAGCATCCTCGATCTTGTTCTCAAAACTAAAGAAAGCCTAGTTAATGATTTCAATGTTGGTACAGAATTCAAAGACAGCGATCATTTGAATGATTTCTGTTTAAAATAAAAATAGAAGAGGACATGAAAGGAGTGAAGAAAGAATACCTGATTATCGACGTGCTGATTTTGACAAACCAAGAAAGCTAGCAAGAGAATGCAGGACTGGAGCGAAATTTCTGCAGCCTCAGATATAAATAAAGCTTTGAAACATTCACAGAAACTTTAGGTAAAAGCTGTAAATTTATAGTGCGTACCATTCTTGTAAAAGACGTATCAACAGCCAACTGGAAGCCTAAATGGTGGAACAATTAACTCCAAACGCCAAATTGAGAATAGTAACAGAGCGCATCGCAAATACTTGATTACCAAATAATGAAACAGACAAAATTGAATTCCAAAGATTACACCGGAAAACTAAAATAATCACATTGCTCATAATAGAAGAAACCTAGAGCTCATAATATTGCATGCGCCTGCAAAACAAATCCTAAAGAATTTTTAACCCACGTAAGAAATAAAAGTTATCACCCCAGTATTAGGCCTAATAGCAATTATTTTTTTTTACAACAAAGGAGGCAGCTCAAGGCAAAAAAAACAACAACAATAAAAAATGCCCGCTAATCTCTGCTCCCATAAAAGATTCAGAAGAAGCGGCCAAAAGCAAGGTCAAACTGGAGGAGGTAATCTGACACCCTCCTCTTGAAAGAGTTCAAGTCGTAGGCAGGAGGAAATACAGATGAAGGAAGATTGTTCCAGAGTTTACCAGCGTGAGGGATGAAAGAGTGAAGATGCTGGTTAATCCTTGCATAAGGGGTTTGGACAGCAGGGATGAGCATGAGTAGAAAGTCGTGCAGCGGGGCCGCGGGAGGGGGGGAGGTATGCAGTTAGCAAGTTCAGAAGAGCAGTCAGCGTGGAAATATCGATAGAAGATAGAAAGAGAGGCAACATCGCAGCGGAATTTAAGAGGTAGAAGACTATCAGTAGGAGGAGGAGAGCTGATGAGACGAAGAGCTGTAGCCTCCACTCTGTCAAGAAGAGCTGTGTGGGTGGAGCCTCCCCACACGTGAGATGCATACTCCATACGAGGGCGGACAAGGCCCCTGTATATGGGTAGCAACTGCGCGAGAGAGAAGAACTGGCGGAGACGATACAGAACGCCCAACCTCGAGGAAGCTGTTTTAGCGAGAGAGGATATATGAAGTTTCCAGTTGAGATTTTGAGTTAAGGATAGACCGAGGATGTTTAGTGTTGAAGAAGGACAGCTGAGTGTTGTCGAAGAATAGGATAGGTGTTTCAAAGATTGTGTCGAGTTGATAGGTGGAGAATTGAGTTTTGAGGCATTGAAGGACACAAGGTCTTCTGCCCCAATCGGAAATGATAGCAAGGTCTGAGGTTGTTGCCCTTCAGCCTCCAGTCTGAGTTGTGTACTTCTGTTGAGAGGATCTTCTGTTGTAAGAAGTTGATTAATGCAGAGTGGAGTCATTAGCGTATGAGTTTATATGACAGTTTGTTATGGAAAGATCATTGATGAATACAACAGGAAGAGAGTGGGTGACAGAACAGAGCCCTGTGGAACACCACTGTTGATAGGTTTAGGGGAAGAACAGTCACCATCTACCACCGCAAAGATAGAACGGGCGGAAAGGAAACTGGAGATAAAGGAACAGAGAGTGGGATAAAATACGAAAAAGGGCAGTTTAGAAAGCAAAGACTTATGCTAGACTCTATCGAAGGCCTTCGATATGTCTAGCGCAACTAAGAAAGTTTCACAAAAACGGCTAAGAGAGGATGACCAAGAGTCAGCTAAGAGAGCAAGAAGATCGCCAGTAGAACGCCCCTTACGGAATCCAAACTGGCGATCAGATAGAAGGTTAGAAGTAGAAAGGTGCATTTTTTAATCTTCGGGTTCAGAATTGATTCAAAAGCTTTAGATATACAGGAAATTAAAGCTATAGGGCGGTTATTTGAGGGATTGGAACGGTCATCATTTTTAGGCACAGGCTGTACGAAGGCATACTTCTAGCAGGAAGGAAAGGTAGATGTTGATAGGCAGAGACGAAAGAGTTTGACCTGGCAGGTGTCAGCACAGAAGCTCAGTTTTTGAGGACAATAGGAGGCACTCCATCAGGTCCATAAGCCTTCTGAGAGTTGGAGGCCAGAGAGGGCAGAAAACATCATTAGGGAAGAATCTTAATAACAGGCATAAAGGAGTCAGAGGGGGATGAGTAGGAGGAATATGCCCAGAATCGTCCAAGGTGGAGTTCTTACAGAAAGTTTGAGCGAAGAGATCAGCCTTATAGATAGATTAGACGGCAGTGCTGCTGTCAGGTTAAGGAGAGGAGGAAAGAGGAAGAAGTGAAATTGAGGAGATATTTTTGGCTAGATGCCAGAAGTCACGGGAAGAATTAGAAGGCAAGGTGTTGACACTTTATATTTATAAAAGAAGTTTTGGTAGGTCGGAGAATAGATTTGGCACGATTCCGGGCTAAAATGTATAGATCAAAGTTAGTAGGAGTTCGAAGGCTCTTGAGCCTTTTGTGAGCTGCCTCTATCTTTTAATAGCACGAGAACAAGCATGATTAAACCAAGGCTTTTTAGCATGAGGAGAGAGAAAGCATGTGGAATGTATGCTCCATTCCAGAGACAATCACTCTGTGATGCGCAGAGCACATACAGAGGGTCTCTCTCCTGAAGCAGTAATCATTCCACGGAAATCGAAAGTACATCCTCAGGTAGTCCCACCGAGCTGAAGCAAATGCCAGAAGCATCGCCTCCTCGGCGGGTCCAGAGGATGTACTGGAGCGATAGGTCAGAAACAGAAATAAGGTTATGATCGGAGGAGCCCAACGGAGAGAATAGTTTGACAGAGTAAGCCGAACGATTAGAGGTATGGAAGAGATCTAGAATGATGGGCATGTCTCCAAGACGGTCGGGAATACGAGTAGGGTGCTGAACCACCTGCTCAAGATAATTGAGGAGAGCAAAATTGTAGGCTTGTTCAGCAGGCTGGTCAGTGAAAGAGGATGAAAGCCAAAGTTGGTAGGAACATTGAAATCTCCCAAGATGGAGATTTCAGCGAAGGGGAGGGTCAAGATGCGCTCCACTTTAGAGTTCAAATAGTCAAAGAGTTTTACATAGTTAGTAGAGTTAGGTGAGATAAAACAGCACAGATGTATTTAGTAATAGAATGACAGTGAAGTCTTAGCCAGACGGTGGAAAATTCAGAAGAGTCAAGGTCGTGGGCACGAGACTGTTATGTCGTTGCACGTAGGCACAACATCCAGCTTGATTGAAATTTATGATAGAGATAGTAGGAGGAACAGAGTAGAGGTTGTTGTCAGTAGTCTCAGAAACCTGTGTTTCGGTAAGGAAGAGAAGGTGAGGTTTAGAGGAGGAGATGGTGTTCCAGAGAATGAAAATTAGAACGAGACCGCGAATGTTGCAGAAATTGATAAGGAGGAGGTTTGAGGAGTTATCAGGACAACTCTCAAATCGGCAGCCAGAAGGGGAGTCCTCCCTGTAAACAGCAAATCCACGAATGATGACAAAGAAATCGCTAGCATATTGAATGATTTTTTTTGTCTCCGTTTTTACATAAGAAATCTTATCCGAAAGGCAACCGGAAGCCCCTAGATATATTGATGACATCCTTGAGTAGCATTAGCGACATTGTAGAAAGTGATATAGTACAAATTATCGATAATATTAAAGTAAACAGAACGCTCGGCCCAGATAAAGTATACCCGCGTATTCGTATAGAGGCAAAACATCAGATCAGCAAGCCCCTCTTGAGCATCTATTCTCCGACTAACCAAAAATTCTTTCATTAATAGAAATGCCAAAACTTTGCTTTCTCTAACTCTTCCCGTGACTTCTGGCATCTAGCCAAAACATCTCCTCCAACTTCACTTCTTCATCTTTCCTCCACTCAGTCCTACGGCAACACTGCTGTCTCATCTATCTCTAAGGCTGAACTCTTCTTCAAACTTTTCTAAAACTCCACTCTGGACGATTCTGCATATTCCTCCTACTCATCCCCTCTGACTCCTTTTATGCCTGTTATAAAGATTCTTCAAATGATGTTTTATGCCCTCTGGCCTCAATCCTCAGAAGGCTTATGGACCTGATGGAGTGCCTCCTATTGTCCTTAAAATCAGCCTCCGTGCTGTCACCCTGTCTGGTTAAACTCTTTCGCCTCTGCCTGTCAACATCTACCTTCCTTCTTGCTGGAAGTATGCCTTCATACAGCCTGTGCCTAAGAAGGGTGACTGCCCAATCCCTCAAAATACCGTCCCATAGCTTACTTTCTTTTGTCTATCTAAAGCTTTGAATCAATCTCAACCGGAAGATTCAAAAGCACCTTTCCACTTCTGACCTTCTATCTGATCGCCAGTATGGGTTCCGCAAGGGCGTTCTACTGGTGATCTCCTAGCCTTCTTAACTGACTCTTGGTCATCCTCTTAGCCGTTTGGTGAACTTTTGCTATTGCGCTGGACATATCAAAAGCTTTTGATAGGGTCTGGCACAAATCTTTTGCTTTCCAAACTACCCTCCTACGGTTTCTATCCTTCTCTTTGTACCTTTATCTCCAGTTTCCTTTCTGACCGTTCTATTTCTGCCATGGTAGACGGTCACTGTTCTTCCCTTAAATCTATTAACAGTGGTGTCCCACAGGCCTCTGTCCTATCTCCCACTCTTTTTCTGTTGTTCATTGATGATCTTCTTTCCAAAACGAACTGTCCTATCCATTCCTACGCCGATGATTCCACTCTGCATTACTCAACTTCTTTAATAGAAGACCCACCCTACAGGAACTTAATCGACTAAGGCTGGAGGCTGCTGAACGCTTAGCCTCAGCCCTTACTATTATTTCCGATTAGCAAGAAGAACCTGGTGTCCTTCAACGCCTCAAAAACACAGTTTCTCCACTCATCCACTGACACAATCTTCCAAACAACTATCCCCTATTCTTTGACAACACCCAGCTATCATCTTCCTCAACACTAAACATCCTCGGTCTATCCTTAACTCAAAATCTCAACTGAAACTCATATCTCATCTCTTACTAAATCAGTTTCCTCGAGGCTGGGCGTTCTGTACTGTCTCCGCCAGTTCTTCTCCCCTGCACAGTTGCTGTCCATATACAGGGGCCTTGTCCGCCCTCGTATGGAGAATGCATCTCATGTGTGGGGGGGTTCCACTCACGCAGCTCTTCTGGACAGAGTGGAGGATAAGGCTCTTCGTCTCATCAGCTCTCCTCCTCATACTGATAGTCTTCTACCTCTTAAATTCCGCCGCAATGTTGCCTTTCTATCTTCTATCGATATTTCCACGCTGACTGCTCTTCTGAACTTGCTAACTGCATGCCTCCTCCCGCGGCCCCGCTGCACTCGACTTTCTACTCATGCTCATCCCTATTATGTCCAAACCCCTTATGCAAGAGTTAACCAGCATCTTCACTCTTTCATCCCTCACGCTGGTAAACTCTGGAACAATCTTCCTTCATCTGTATTTCCTCCTGCCTACGACTTGAACTCTTTCAAGAGGAGGGTATCAGGACACCTCTCCTCCCGTATTTGATCTTCCTTTCGGCCATCTCTTTTTGTTTCTCTTTTAGGAGCAGCGAGTAGCGGGCTTTTTTTTTATTATTGTTTTCTTTTTTGTGTGTGCCCTTGAGCTGCCTCCTTTGTTGTAAAAAAAAAAAAAAAAAAAAATCTCAAAGTCGCTAAACACAGGAAAAGTACCACTGTAATGGAAACTCGCTAACGTAACTCTTTTCTTTAAAAAAGGCGACAAGTCCCAACCAGGTACTTATCGACCGATCAGTCAAACGTCAATCGTGTGCAATATTTTGGAGACGATCATTCGTGGAAAAATGGTAAAGTTTTTTTTAAGGTAACAGACTAATTAAGGATTTGCAGCATGGTTTTCAAAACAAACGTTCCTGTTTGACTAACCTTCTCGATTTCTTCAACTACATCTTTAATATATACGATGAAAGCCAATCAGTAGACATTGTATATTTGGACTTTCAGAAACCATTTGACAAAGTCCCTCACAACCGCCTCCTTAGTAAATTGCAAGCTCACGGTATAACTGGTAATATTCATAAGTGGCTCAAAGACTGGCTTACCGACCGTAAACAGAGAATTGTTATGAATGGTATATCATTCACAGGGGTCGGTGTTGGGACCTGTTCTGTTTTTAGTGTACGTAAATGACATTGACGAGGGGCTATCGTGTAGAATATCGAAATTTGCCAACGACACAAAAATAGCCAGCAGAGTCACTACGACAACGGATAAAGAACACTTCCAAGCTGATCTCGAACGTTTAAGTAGTTGGGCACGAACACGGCAAATGAATTTCAATATTGAAAAGTGCAAGGTTATGCATATCGGAATCAACAACGATCGTATTCATTATCAAATAAACGGAGTGCGACTTTCTGAAGCCAGCAAAGAAAAAGATCTTGGAGTAATAATTTCGAACGATCTTACTGAGTCAACATTGCACAGAAGTAGTAAACACTGCCAACAAACTGATCGGATTTATTGGTCGTACATTTGAAAACAAATCAGAAAAAGTAATACTGACACTGTACAATTCGTTAGTTCGCCCACATCTTGAGTATTGCGTTCAGTTTTGGTCTCCCTATTACAGAAAAGATATAGATAAACTGGAGAGGGTGCAGCGTCGAGTTACTAAAATGATCCCTAGACTGCGAAACAAGCCGTACGAAGACAGACTTAAAGAACTGAGCTTATTCAGCCTATCACAGCGCAGGCTATGAGGTGACCTTATAGGAGTGTTTAAAATTTTCAAGGGACTCGATAACGTTAATGTTCATGATTATTTTACAGTCTCTCAATCAAGTGTAACAAGAAACAATGGATACAAAATAACGAGGAAGAGTTTCAACTCAAATAAATCAAAACATTTCTACTTCAACCGTGTCATCAATGTATGGAATGGTTTGCCTCAAAACGTCGTCGAAAGCGAAACTATTTGCACGTTCAAAAACCGACTAGACAAATATTTAGAAGCTAACCCGAACATCCGCTATTTTGCTCCGGTCTAAGAGAAAGTAGTGTTAGCTTAGTTGTCGTGTATGATCTTCCTTTTGTCCATGTAAAATTCCATTGTAGTTTTTCTATACTACATGGTATTCTTCCTTTTCGTGCCAGCCTCGGCTGGAGGGACTGGTGGGAGGGGAGGAGCCTTTGCTGTCCTGTGTCTCTGACTCGTATATACAGATTAGAGTACATGGTAGCAACAACAAACAGCCTAGTTAGGACCAAAAGGTCTGTTGCTGTTTGCTTTTCCTTTGTACTCCTTTGTACCTCTCTCGTTATCCTTTCGACTCTGCCTCTCTCTTCTTCCCTTTCCTTTTCTTTCCTTTCTTTTATTTTTACTTTCCTACCTCCCTTTTTTCCCATCCACTCTGTTACTTTCCCCCCTTTCCTTCCCTTCCCTTCAGTCCTCCCTCGCCTCTCTCTCTCTCTCTCTCTCCCTCCCCGTTCCAATCATTCCAAGGATTATAATGTTCACATCAGCTGCTTCCTTATCCAGTCCAATCTGTCTTGGACTGGAAAGGTGTGGCGTGGTCATGCCTAGCACCGCCGCCTAGTGCGACTTTTGCGGCAAAATTCTGAATCTTTTGTACCTGTTGTGTTTGTGAGATGTTTGTTGTGCCCCATATTTCTGCAGAAAATAGATTCAAATAAATCTCCGGGCCCCGACAATTTATCTCCTCGCGTGTTGAGAGAATGTAGTCATCAGCTAGAATCACCCATAACATTAATATTCAACAAGTCATTAGCACAGGCCAGTGTGCCTCTCGAGTGGAAAAAGGCCAATAATTCCTCGATCTTTAAAAAAGGAGATAAAAAACAAGCCAGTAATTATCGTCCCATCAGCCTTACGTCTGTCCTAATTAAACTATTCGAAAAAATAATCAGGGATAAAATTATCTCTTTCCTTGAAACAAATGATTTGATAACTGATAGTCAGCATGGATTTCGTAGTAATCGGTCTTACCTTACCAACCTATTAACCTTTTTCAACGAAGCCCATATGACGTAGTTCACTTAAATTTTCAGAAATCGTTTGATAAAGTTCCTCACGTAAGGTTTATTTCTAAACTGCGTTCCCACGGTATTAACGACCATCTATGTGCGTGGATTCATGACTGGCTCACGGACAGAGAACAACGTGTAGTTCTTAATGGTGAAGCATCGGATTGGATACCATTCACCAGTGGCGTGCCCCAAGGTTAGGTCCTGGGGCCAGCACTACTCATAATGTCCAAGCCCGACATAGAAACGGCTATCCTATCAAAACTAGCCAAATTCGCCGACGACACCAAATGAGGAGGTACGGTAATGAACAGTCAAAGTTGCGAGAATATTCAATCAGACTTAATAAGACTTCCTGACTGGAGCGAAAAATTGCTCACAAAATAAAATACCTCACTTGACTGAACTGAATATGAATGAAGTCTCCACTTTAAATCGCTTGGGATGACTCTCTCTCTCTCTCTCTTTATTTTTATTTCTTTATTACACTTTATTTCTCTTTTTTCTTTATTTGTTTCTCTATCTTTCTCTTTCTTAAGTTGTCACTGATTGTAGAAAGGAAATAACTGAGAGGCACAGGGAAAAATTATGGTAAAATAATGTTTCAGTAAGAATTAAAACAAACAAATTGGAGATTACTACTTTTTTTAGTAGTGTGAAATGAGGTCAAGGCGGAGCAGTTGGGGAGAAGTGGGCGGGGGTGCGAGCCTTCATTAGGCGGGAAGATGGGAGGGGAGGAGGAGGAGGAGGAGGGGAATAGATGGAGGGAAGGAGGAGGAGGGTGGGAGGGAAACATGGAAATGCAGGCAACAGAAACCCTATTGGCTCATTACGAGGTCGCCCGGTTAAGATTTAATCTGCTCGACCACCACTTGGGGCTTGAGGAACAGATGAAAGCACCTCGATATTGAGGAGCAGATGAAAGCCGCTCGTTATTCAGTTTACTCCCGACGCAGCGAAATGACGGTCGATTCTATATATGAAGGAGTTGATGGTATTCGCATTTACCACTTCTGAGGGAAGATTGTTCCAGTGGCGGATGACTTCGGTTTGAAAAGAAACTATTTCCAATGTCTGTGTTACATCGACTCGACTGAATGGGTAAACCGTTATTTCTAGTTCTTGAGTTGGTTTGCAGTTCAAAGAATTTGGAGTAATCGATGTTATTGAACTTTTTCAGATACTTGAAGACTTGAATCATATCCCCTCGTAGGCGTCTTTTCTCCAATGTAAAGAGATTGAGTCGCTTGAGTCGTTCCTCGTACGGTTGAGCCCTTAAGTTTGGAATCATCTTTGTGGCGCGTCGTTGAATCCTTTCCAGTAAAACAGTGTCTTTTCTATAATTAGGAGACCAAAACTGTACTGCATACTCGAGGTGCGGTCTTACCATGGAATTATATAAGGATAGCATCACGTCTGGTGTTTTACACTCGAAGTTCCTCGCTATGAACCCGAGCATAGTGTTGGCTTTGTTGTATGCTTTTTTACAGTGATTCGCGTGTTTCAGGTCACTACTGATAGTGACTACAAGATCCTTTTCCTCCTGCATCGCCTGCAGAGGTCTCCCATTCATGATGTATGTGTGGTTACTATTTCTGGACCCAATGTGCATGACTTTGCATTTGTCAACATTAAAAGAGATTTGCCATTTTTCCGACCATTCGATAATGTGATTGAGGTCTTTCTGAATGATTTCGCAGTCGGTCTTTGAGAGGGCCTTTCCCCCACCTTGGTGTCATCAGCATGGGAGGAAACTGAAAGAAGGAAGGGAAGGAAAGAAATACAGCTGAAGCAAAAATTGTGTGTGTGTGTGTGTGTGTGTGTGTGTGTGTGTGTGTGTGTGTGTGTGTGTGTGTGTGTGTGTGTGTGTGTGTGTGTGTGTGTGTGTGTGTGTGTGTGACAAAAATGGAACATGAGAGAGAGAGAGAGAGAGAGAGAGAGAGAGAGAGAGAGAGAGAGAGAGAGAGAGAGAGAGAGAGAGAGAGAGAGAGAGAGAGAGAGGTCCTCAATGGCTGACCTCACACTATCATCAGAAGAAATTTTTGGGCCGCTAGGACGGGGACGAGGAGGGGCGGAGAAGGCAGGTACAGGGAGAGTGAGGTGGCTATGGACGATGAATTGGTAAAAAAATGAAAAGATTAGAAAAACAGAGCCCAGCTCACGCGTCCGAGTGACAACGCCCCGACTGTACCTTGCCTCTCTTCTTAAGAAGCTCTCTTATTATTCCTTTTCAAATCTTCTTTCATTTTATATCTCGCATCTGTCCTTACTCTTTTCTTCAACGTTATTTTTTCACGTTAGTTCCGCATTGACACATATCACCTTCCTTGCTGCAATTTCCGCCTTTCGTCCTCCTCCTCCTCCTCCTCCTCCTCCTCCTCCTCCTCCTTCTCCTCCTCCTCCTCCTCCTCCTTTGGGTTTTCGTGTTTCACCGGCTGTCACACGCTTTATCTCATTTTTCATCTCTATCTTCTCCCACTTTGCACATCTCTTCAGTCAGTCAGTCGCCTTTCAAGTCTTTTTTTAAGCGACTTTCCTTTTTATGACTCTTCAAATCTTGTCTTTCATTTGATTCCTCGTCTTTCGCTCTTTTTTTCTTTTCAATGTCGTCTTTTTCATGTTAAGCCCTGTACACACTTTGCCGACTCTGGGCCACGACAACCCAGAGACTTCTGGATTGGACAAGTCGGCTCCCACGCTCCAAGAATTGGGGGAGATTTTGGGGGGCATCTTGGTGTCGGCTACCATGATTGCAGACTGTCTGGGATATTCGGCCAACTATAAATATAGTTGCCAGCATGTCCGCGACATGCTGCCAACTAGTCTCAAGACAAGTCTCAACGGTCATTTTTTGAAATGGCGCCATGTCTACGACAACCACGAATCTGCCGACCGATTGGCCGATAGTGGCAGACAGTCTTTACGACAGTCTTGCAGTTTGTCTGTCAACTGGTTGGCCGACTAGCTGGCCGACAGTTGCCAAGGAGTTAGCGGATGATCTTCGCGATTATTTTGGCGACAACCTTGCCGACTGTCACCGAATTCTACCCAAAATTTTAAAAGAACATTTTGGCCGTACACATCTTAATTAATAGAAATCTTCATGGGTCTTGGGGTGTATAGGCTGTGATGGGCCGAAACTCCCCTGAGTCTACTTTTGGCGTTGCCACCCTTTCCTTAAAATACGGAATCGCTTTGTAATCTAGAATGAAATGTAGCGTTCCGTTTTGAGCCAATACGGAAAGCCATTTGTTCCGCATTTTGTTATTTGAATGGTCAAGCAGATGGTACTCAGTATCTTAATATTGTAGTGAGCGCATTTTTCGGTCAATCACAAAACCATTCCGTGAAATTTGTCAAGGTTTGTCCTAAAATATGTGTAAAATACGCGACGTAACGTCCCTCCCCCTCCCTCTTGCCTCCACCAGCAGCGTGCTGCGGCTGTCACCCATTGTATGCTCGAGAAATCTTAGGGTGGCCATCCGTTCCTTTAAATATGGATCCAGTCCATATTGGAGAGTGGGATGTTGCGTTATACATTTTTCTGACCTCAGGGTGGCAACCCTACTGTAGTTGTGTCATTTAACACAAGAAAGAGGCATCAGGAGCGCGTGCTGTGAGGCTCCCAAACGTGTGCCAGTGAAACGTAACCATGCCCAGGAGTTGTTGTTGTGCTTGTGATTGCAAAATGAGTATATAAATTTTGATGGCGGCAGTGTTAGCCAATATTTCTGAGCCGACAGTCGTCACCAACGTGCTTCATTAGGCAAAGATTGTCGTCAGAACAGTCTCTCATCATTCTGAAGTAGTCGACACCGACGACATCCGACAGGAAAACAGAAATTTGAAAATGGCCCCGGCAGTCGTCACGACTGTCTCCAGACAAGCCAAGACTGTTGACGACAGACTTGACGACTGTTCCTGACCTCCCTCCGACCTCAACCGGAAGTGACGGTTGGTCCAGACTCTGCCGACTCTTGTCATGAAAGTTTAACATGAAATACTTTTTCGCGCTTAAAGCCCTGTTCACACTGTGCCGAGTCTGGGTCGTGACAGCCCAGCGACTTTGATCTGACAAGTCGACTTACACTTTAAGAACTGGTGGAGTTATTTCGCGTCTTGGTGTCAGGCAGCATGATTCCTGACTGTCTGGGACATTGGTTAATTAGTTGCCAGCATGTCTGCGACATGCTGGCAAATAGTCTGAAGAAGAGTCTCAAAGATCATTTTCTGAAATGGCGCTGACTACGACAACTACGAATCTGTTGACCGATTGGCCGACAGTCGCAGACGGTCTTGACATTCTTGCAGATTGTGTGTCAACCGGTTGTTCGACCAGCTGGCCGACAGGTGCCAAGGAGTTGGCCGACGGTCTGTGATTGCTCTTGGCGACAGCCTCGCCAACTGTCGCCGAATTTTACAAAATATTTTAATAGGATATTTTGGCCGTAGACATCTTAATAGCAGTCTTCATGGGTCCTGGGGTATATATAATAATGAGCCGAGACTACGTCGTGTCTACTTTAGGGTTGTCACCGTTCCTTAAAATACGGAATCGTTCTGTATCCGAGTGAAATGTAGCGGTCCGTTTTGAACCAATACAAAACGCCATTTGTTCCGTATTTGGTTGTCTGAATAGTCAAGCAGAAAAAAAATTCAGCATCTTTAAAATTGCCGTGAGTGCATTTTCGGTTAATCACAAAACCAGTCCGTAAAAATGTTCTAATTTCGTCCTAAAATACGTGTAAAACACGCGACGTAACGTCCTCCCCTCCCTCTTGCCTCCACCAGCAGCGTGCTGCGGCTGTCACTCATTGCATGCTCGAGAAATTTTAGGGTTGCCACCTGTCTTTAAATATGGATCCATTCCGTATTGGAGGGTGAGTTGTTGCATTCCACATTTTTCTGACCTCAGGGTGGCAACCCTAGTTGTGTCATTCAGCACAAGAGATCGAGGAAGCAGGAGTGGTGCGTACTGTGCGGCTCCCAGGTTTGTGCCGGCGAAACGTAACCATGCCCAGAAGTTATTGTGCTCGTGGACTTTTTTTTTTTTTTTACAACAAAGGAGGCAGCTCAAGGGCACACACAAAAAAACCCCGCTACTCGCTGCTCCTAAAAAGAAACAAAAGAGGTGTCCAGAAGCAAGGTAAAAAACGGGAGGAGAGATGTCCTGATACCCTCCTCTTGAAAGAGTTCAAGTCGTAGGCAGGAGGAAATACAGATGAAGGAAGAATGTTCCAGAGTTTACCAGCGTGAGGGATGAAAGAGGGAAGATGCTGGTTAACTCTTGCATAAGGGTTGACAGTATATGGATGAGCATTAGTAGAAAGTCGTGCGTAGCGGGACCGCGGGAGGAGGGGAGGAATGCAGTTAGAAAGTTCAGGAGCGCTGTCAGCATGAACATATCAATAGAAGTTAGAAAGAGAGGCAACATTGCGGCGGAATTTAAGAGGTAGAAGACTATCAGTATGAGGAGGAGAGCTGATGAGACGAAGAGCCTTAGCCTCCACTCTGTCCAGAAGAGCTGTGTGAGTGGAGCCCCCCCACACATGAGATGCATACTCCATACGAGGGCGGACAAGGCCCCTGTATATGGACAGCAACTGTGCAGGGGAGAAGAACTGGCGGAGACGGTACAGAACGCCCAGCCTCGAGGAAGCTGATTTAGTAAGAGATGAGATATGAAGTTTCCAGTTGAGATTTTGAGTTAAGGATAGACCGAGGATGTTTAGTGTTGAGGAAGGTGATAGCTGGGTGTTGTCAAAGAATAGGGGATAGTTGTTTGGAAGATTGTGTCGAGTGGATACGTGATAAACTGTGTTTTTGAGGCGTTGAAGGACACCAGGTTCTTTTCTTTTGCCCCAATCGGAAATAATAGTAAGGGCTGAGGCTAAGCGTTCTGCATCCTCCAGCCTTGAGTCGTTAAGTTCCTGAAGGGTGGGTCTTCTATTAAAAGAAGTTGAGTAATGCAGAGTGGAATCATCGGCGTAGGAATGGATAGGACAATTCGTTTTGGAAAGAAGATCATCAATGAACAACAGAAAAAGAGTGGGAGATAGGACAGAACCCTGTGGGACACCACTGTTAATAGATTTAGAGAAGAACGGTGACCGTCTACCACAGCAGAAATAGAGGGAAATGGAGGATTGCAAATGAAAATATTAACTTTGATGGCGGCAATGTTAGCCAATATTTCTGAGCGACAGTCGTCATGAACGTCCTTCATTAGGCGAAGACTGTCGTCACGACAGTCCCTCATCATTTTGAAGTCGGCACAGACGACTGTGCCGACAGGAAACGGTAAATATTTATAAATGCTCCTGATAGTGGTCACGATCGTCTCAAGACAAGCCAAGACTGTTGACGACTGTCTTGACGACTGCCCCCGACCTCCCTCAGACCTCAACCGGAAGTGACGGTTGATCCAGACTCTTGCTGACTCCTGTCGTGAAAGTGTAGCATGGAATTCTTTTTCGCGCTAACCCTCACGACCCCAGACCTCTCACGACGTCTGCGCAGCATTAGCGACCGTTTCTAGACCCTTTAAGACTTGCCTGACCTTTTTCACATCAATACCGAAGACCTCGTGTATCCTAGAGTCGTGGTTAGTCGTGGCCCAGAGTCGGCACAGAGGAACGGGTTTAACCTCGCGACTGCACACTTCACGAAGTCCGCTCAGCATTCGGCGACCGTTTCAGACCTCTTTAAGACTTGCCCAACCCTTTTCACATCAACACCCAAGATCTCGTAAACCTAGAGTCGTGAGTAGTCGTGGCCCAGAGTCGGCAGAGTGTGAACGGGCTTTAGTCTTGCATTGACATGTATTAGTCCAGCAGCAGGCGTCACTTCTGGGTGGCGGTACCCAAACCGGAAGTACAACATTTGTCCTCATGGATAAAATCCTTCTTTGGTATTTCTGGATAATGAATATCCATGATGACATTGCAGGAAATCGGTGCGTGTTAAAATATTCACGTTTTTGTAAACATACCTAACCAATAACATGAACTTTTCATGAATGGCTCAGAATCTTCATGTAAATCATTAAAAACAGCTCCAAATGATATTACTTTATAATGTTTAGGAGAACTAATAAAACTATAGTGTTTTAGCATTAAATCAATTCCCTAAATAGGTTATTAATCAATAAAATGTAAAAAATATAGCTAAAATTGACCCTCGTTGTGAAATTGACTAGTCATAATAATGCCTCTCAATAAATAATGCTTCAAGAATTTGCTTTCAAACACGCTTTAAAATTTGCCTGAACATCCCCTACATGCTATTAGATCATTGGTAGCAAGAAGCATTGCTTTCGAGTCATTGCAGATCAGTTTTAGCTACCATTCCCCCTAAATCATATAAATCATAAAATATGACTTTCTCATATAGATTGAAGACTATGATCATAGTTGTCCAATATCCTATCGACAAATCACAATATAATTCATGATCATTCACTATAATTGTGCTAAACAATTAATCTCAAGCCTTAAAACCATGCCCTAAGGGTAACGATGGTCAGCTTATTATTTATTCAGCTTAGTTTACAATGCATAAAGTAGTTATTGTATCACACTAAGGAAAAAAAAACAGCACATGTATGTGATTTCTTGGGCCAGTCTCTCTGCTCCAGATGAGGCATCTCCCACAAGAGATTACCACAGAATTCACCAATACAGGGGGTGTGGTTAAGCTCTCAGATGGCTACTTAAATGGTGTTTGGCTGATTATGCATTGAAACAACACAGAACAAAGATATGAAAGAAGCTGGAGGATCATTGGTCTTACAATGCGAAGCCAAGCATTAGTAGGTGGTTTATAGCCTGACCTGTCACTACTGCAAAATTCAAGAAGGGTACAGATACCAACCTGCCTGATGACAACCAGCCCGCACAGACAAAGACGAAAGCATCTGACACTAGATGAATTCTGATGTGAAGAAGATACGTGACATTCTTCAGGGCCATGTGTAGATCCCTTTGATATCTCCGAAGCCTCCACAAAGTTGATCAACATAGCTACAGCAGCAGTTGCATCAGATGCCATAGAGAAAAGTCTCTGTCGTGCACTTGACAAGGGCACCACCATGGCTGATAACTTTGTCTCTAACCTGGCATCTGACAACCCAAAGAGCTTCAGCACCCATACCTCGGTCAAACATCAAGACCATGAAAGAGATGAAAAAGAAAGTCAAAATCAAGTCAAAGAATGTATTTATCAAGGGTGAAACCATGTATCTTCGCCTATTAGCGGTCAATGCCGTCAAGAAGGTCCCACTTCAAAGGGTGATGGCATTTGAAAATGCCCCTGTGCCCATGAGCATCTTCAATCATGATGGCACAATGGTAACATGTAAAAAATCAGACACCATGCATAAGCTTGAAGAACTGATTCCGGAGACAAAATCACCAGCCTGGACAAGCATGTTGATGCTGTGATATATGATGGCCATGCTGTCATCCAGTCGCTGCCTGCTCCCTCTACCACACTGCCCATCACTTTCAAAGATATGGCCAGTAGGTTCCTGTCCCATGTTACTCATTCAACACAGGATATCTCCACAAACACACACAGCATTTGATGTGTACAGGGAGAACAGTACAAAGTCTCAGACAAGAGAAAAGCGCACAGAGAAGTCATGCAAAACATAGTACAGTGCATATGGAAGGGAAAGTCCTCCGTGGACTAAAATTGCATCTATGGTCATGAATAGTTTATATGTTGTATATATTAGTACCTTTGTTATCATATGAACATTTCAAGCTGATCAGATGAAATGAAAAATTAAGAAAATTATTTTTCGTTATTTTTTATGAAAACTTTGAATAAATTTTTCTCAGACAATTTTTTTTTTTAGTGATTTCCTTGTGACAAGCACATCTGATAATTCATTGTTATTCTAATAATTTGTCAAGATTTTTTTTTTGAAAACTATTTTTTTAATCTTTAAAATGTTTTTTTCATTGTTTTCGGATCATTTTCCCATATTTCGAAACTATGCCGATTAAAAAAAAAAAAAAACATCTTGTAGAATATTAGTACGCTATATGATCTTGTATGTCCTAAAGTTTCATGAAAGTCGTGCAGAAAATAAAAGCAAAAAATATTTTTTATATTCATTTTGTACTAGTTTTGAGAAAAGCGCGATTTTTTTTTACAGCTAAGGAGACAGTTCAAGGGCGTAAGACAAAAGTAAAAAAAAAGCCCGCTACTCACTGCTCTCGAACAGAGGTCAAAGGTGTGTCCAAAAAGAGAGGTCAATTTCGGGAGGAGAGATGTCCTGATACCTTCCTCTTGAAAAAGTTCAAGTCGTA
Organism: Eriocheir sinensis; assembly: GCF_024679095.1. Lineage (NCBI taxonomy): Eukaryota > Metazoa > Arthropoda > Malacostraca > Decapoda > Varunidae > Eriocheir > Eriocheir sinensis. The sequence continues at coordinate 333,155 of NW_026111580.1, read as the reverse complement.
GGCAGAAGGAAATACAGATGAAGTAAGATTGTTCCAGAGTTTACCAGCGTGAGGGATGAAAGAGTGAAGATGCTGGTTAATCTGCATAAGGGGTTTGGACAGTATAGGGATGAGCATGAGTAGAAAGTCGTGTGCAGTGGGGCCATGGAGGAGGGAGGCATGCAGTTAGCAAGTTCAGAAGAGCAGTCAGCATAAAAAATATCGATAGAAGATAGAAAGGAGGCAACATGGCGGCGGAATTTGAGAGGTAGAAGACTATCAGTATGAGGAGGAGAGTTGATGAGACGAAGAGCCTTTGACTCCACTCTGTCCAGGAGAGCTAGGTGAGTGGACCCCCAACACATGAGATGCATACTCAATAAGAAGGCGGACAAGGCCCCCTGTAAATGGATAGCAACTGTGTGGGGAGAAGAACCATGGAGACGGTACAGAACGCCCAGCCTCGAGGAAGCTCATTTAGTAAGAGATGATATGAGGTGTCCAGTTGAGATTTTAAGTTAAGGATAGACCGAGGATGTTTAGTGTTGAGGAAGGTGATAGCTGAGTGTTGTCAAAGAATAGGGGATAGTTGTTTGGAAGATTGTGTCGAGTGGATAGGTGGAGAAACTGTGTTTTTGAGGCGTTGAAGGACACCAGGTTCTTCTTGCCCCAATCGGAAATAATAGTAAGGGCTGAGGCTAAGCGTTCTGCAGCCTCTAGCCTTGAGTCGTTAAGTTCCTGTAGGTGGGTCTTCTATTAAAGAAGTTGAGTAATGCAGAGTGGAGTCATCGGCGTAGGATTGGATAGGACAGTTCGTTTTGGAAAGATCATCATTGAACAACAGAAGGTGAGGGAAACAGGACAGAACCTCTGTGGGACACCACTGTTAATAGGTTTAGGGAAGAACAATGACCGTCTACCACAGCAGAAATAGAAGGGTCAGAAAGGAAACTGAGATAAAGGTACAGAGAGAAGGATAGAAACCGTAGGAGGGTAGTTTGAAAGAAGATTTGTGCCAGACCCTATCAAAAGCTTTTGATATGTCCAGCGCAATAGCAAAGGTTTCACCGAAATGGCTAAGAGAGGATGACCAAGAGTCAGTTAGGGAGGCAAGGAGATCACCAGTAGAACGCCCCTTGCGGAATCCATACTGGCGATCAGATAGAAGGTCAGAAGTGGAAAGGTGCTTTTGAATCTTCTAGTTAAGGATTGATTCAAAAGCTTTATATAGACAAGAAAGAAAAGCTATAAGACGGTAGATTGAGGGATTGGAACGGTCACCCTTCTTAGGCACAGGCTGTATGAAGGCATACTTCCAGCAGGGAGGAAAGGTAGATGTTGACAGGCAGAGGCGAAAGAGTTTGACCAGGCAGGGTGACGGCACGGAGGCACAGTTTTTAAGGACAATAGGAGGCACTCCATCAGGTCCATAAGCCTTCTGAGGATTGAGGCCAGAGAGGCATAGAAAACATCATTTTGAAGAATCTTTTATAACAGGCATAAGAGAGTCAGAGGGGGATGAGTAGAAGGAATATGCCCAGAATCGTCCAGAGTGGAGTTTTAGAAAAGTTTGAGAGAAGAGTTCAGCCTTAGAGATAGATGAGACGGCAGTGTTGTCAGGACTGAGGAGTGAGGGAAAGAAGTGAAGTTGAGATGTTTTTGCAGATGCCAGAAGTCACGGGAAGAGTTAGAGAAAGCAAGGTTTTGGCATTTTCTATTAATGAAAGAGTTTTTGCTTAGTCTGAGAATAGATTTGGTACGATTCCGGGCAGAAATGTAAAGTTCATAATTAGCCTTAGTTTGAAGGTTCTGGTACCTTTTGTGAGCTGCCTCTATCATTGACAGCACGAGAACAAGCGTGATTAAACCTAGGCTTTTTAGCGTGAGGAGTAGAGAGTGTGGAATGTATGCTCCATTCCAGAGACAATCACTCTGTGATACGCTGAGCACACACAGAGGGTCTCTATCCTGGAAGCAATACTCATTCCACGGGAAATCGGAAAAGTACATCCTCAGGTCGTCCCACCGAGCTGAAGAAAATGCCAGAAGCATCGCCTCCGGTGGGGTCCAGAGGGTGAACAGGAGTGATAGGACAGGATACAGAAATAAGACTGTGATCGGAGGAGCCCAACGGAGAGAACAGTTTGACAGAGTAAGCAGAAGGGTTTGAGGTAAGGAAGAGGTCTAGAATGTTGGGCCTGTCTCCAAGACGGTCGGGAATACGTGTAGGCTGCTGACCAACAGCTCTAGATCGTTGAGGATAGCAGTTGTAGGCTTGTTCACCAGGCTAGGCAGTGAAAGAGGATGAAAGCCAAAGTTGAGTAGAACATTGAAATCTCCTAGGATGGATATATCATCGAAGGGAGAGTGAGTCAAGATGTGCTCCACTTTGGAATTTAAATAAAAAGAATATTACATAGTTTGTAGAATTAGGTGACAGACTGATGTATTTAGTTATAGAATGACAATGAAGTCTTAGCCAGATGGTGGAAAATTCTGAAGAATCAAGGTTGTGGGCACGAGAGCAAGTGATGTCGTTGCGCACGTAGGCGCAACATCCAGTTTTGGATTGAAATTTAGGATAGAGATATTAGGAGAGAAGAGAGTAGAGATTGCTGTCAGTAGCCTCAGAAACCTGTGTTTCGGTGAGGAAGAGAAGGTGAGGTTTAGAGGAAGAGAGATGGTGCTCCACAGAATGAAAATTAGAACGAAGACCGCGAATGTTGCAGGAATTGAGAAAAAAGAGGTTCGAGGAGTTATCAAGACACCTCTCGTGTCGGCAGCCAGAAGGGGAGTCCTCTCTGATGGAATTTGTGGTCTCCCCCCAAGGCGGGGACTCCGAGGCAAGATGTAGGTGTGCCATTTTGAAATATGTTGTGTGAATGTAGTGTGGTGTGGATAGAGAGAGGATCTGTCTTTAGAGAGCATGCTGAACTACTCTCCGATGTTGGTGAGACAATAGGGAAACGGTTAGTGAGGACATGGGAAGGGTCTTTGGAGGGCTTCAGCTCCCTTCTCACCTCTCATATAGACCTCACCGGGTGTTGCTTGCGTCAGTTCGATATGTGTATTCCTACATAATGCTAAAGTTCTTCTGCCCAGTGTAGGTACTATACTGTCTATGCTACTTTGATGTTAATTTTATGGGAACAGTTTTCACATATCAGTGAGTGCAAAAAGGATCAGGCACCTTGTCCTCTTATAAAGGTATTACTCGCTCAACGGTGAGGGTGTCAGGGCGCGCCACGCCCCTCATTGTTGCAAGGCACGATCACTACTCTCCAGCTGCGTAGCTATCGGTTGGAAGTCCAGTGTCTGTCTTCTCTTTTTCTTCTCTATTGTCTTCTTTCGGTTTAATTCTTCTATTTTCTCTCATTTATAATCTTTTCTATGTATTCATTTGTTCCAAACATTTTTGTGAGCAGGTTACACTTTTCATATCCATATATATATATATATATATATATATATATATATATATATATATATATATATATATATATATATATATATATATATATATATATTTTATATATATATATATATATATATATATATATATATATATATAGATATATATATATTTTTTTTTTTTTACGTGCCAGCCTAAAACGCCGGTAGGTTCTTGAGGGGCCAAATGGTATTCGTCCCCAGCCCGTCATGCTGCAGGCAAGTGCTTTATAGTGGCGCCATCTTTCTTGGCTCATGCTCCCCGAGCCTTTCTGATTCACTTGGACGGTTTCCACTAGAGTCCGGTTGATGGGTGGTCTTCAGGACAGCATGTGGGTAGTTTGCCACTCGGTGGTGACTGAAAAATCCCAGGTAGTAGCGACGGATTCGAACCCGCGTCGTCCATCATGCAATGAATGCGGGCAGGCACGCTAACCACTCAGCCACCGCCTACCCAAATTGTGTTCCAAAACTGTTACATGGGTTACAACTCACCCTGAAGATTGCTGCATGTTTGATTTTCAACATTTATTCCATACTTACATGCCAGCTAATGCGCCGCAGTCAGCGTGCCACGCCCAATAGCAGCCATTTAAATCTCCTCGCTATTAAAATCTAAATTTATGTCTGACTGAAAAAAAGATCTACCATTCGGAAAGCCAAAGAATAGGATGTTGCTATAGACCATATAACTCAATTTCTGTATATTTTGAAAATTATTTTATATTTTCCCCTTTTTTTTCAACCGATCGATAATTAAGGTACCAGCTGAATACTGGAAACAGTTCTTGGGCCATTGCTGAAAACAATGCACATCTGGCAAGCACTTGCTACATTGATTATGTGAAGGAGAAGGAAAACTTGACCACAGCAAATCGAGAGTCTATATGCAACAGTGGAGGTGAAGATGAGGGGATGGCATCATGATCACCTGCTCTGCAAAGTATTACTCAGCCCCTTGACATCTTTTCCAATCAAGAGGGCAGACACAAGACTTGTCCTCCAGTGCCTCGCGCGGCGGCAAACACTGGAGCAAAGGTAATAGTAGTTTGCAGCTCCTTGGACATAGATGTTCTGTTACTCCTGCTACACCACTGGCCAACAATCACCACACATAAGTGTACTCTCTCCTGACTGGCAAAGGAGAAGAGTACACTACAGTCACTAGATATGCTCTCTCCTGTCCACACATTGTACGACTGTCTCACCCCAGCTTCAACACAGTTTACTTCTCCCACTTTACTGTATCACTGGTTGTGAGAGCTGTGTGCCTTTTTTGGACAAAGGCAAGAAGAAGGGCTTAAAACTCATGATGAAGGATGCAGCTGCCAGTTTGAACCTTGCAGCTGGTACTAGGAGAGCAGCCTCACCCTTTGATGAATCCTAGCAGATCTTCGTCGAACAGCTGCAAAGTTTGTTTGCAGACTGTATGGGGACACCAAGTGTGGCCTTCCACTTAAATGAACTTTCTGCTGTCAAAAAGCAGAGAAAAGGAGTACTTGTAAGGAAAATGCCCCAACTCGAGACAGTTTTATGTTGCATCTACAACGTACCATGTGTAATTTACCGGCTCTCTCTACATCTGGAAACATGCCCACATTCCAATTCACAATATCCCCCAGCTACAGAATATGGTTATGATAAGTCTGAAGACGAAACACTGACACCTAGAATGATGACACAGCAGGAAGTGAACCATGAACTACTAAATCTTGTAGTTTGTGAGTTTTCAGAGGGGCCATGCAGCATGAACTGTTCATGCTTCAATTCCTGAATCAACCATGCACAAGTGTATGTGCATGTGAAGCTGTTTCTAGATGGAGATGGCATGTGTTTGAATGCCCTGACAAAGCGAAGCTTACAACAATCTTGACAGTGACACTGATGATTGATATTGATTATCCATATAAAGGACTTTTGTATTTCTGTGTGGAATATAAATGTAAACAAGAGTCTGTGGTAATTTTACTTTTACAGATATAAAAGTCACCTAACTACAAAATGTTAGAGTGCTATAATCAAGAGTTTTCATTGGTAGTTCATGTTGTTGATGCACCATGATATTAAGAATTACAATTAGCACCTAAGGATACAAATACCTATGCACGGGCAGCT
>NW_026111580.1:0-90000 GCF_024679095.1 Eriocheir sinensis | reverse complement strand
GTATGTCATTCACAAATATTAAGAATAATGTTGGGCCCAACACTGAGCCCTGAGGCACTCCACTATCAACTTTGCACCAGTCTGAATATTCACCATGGACTCCCACTCTCATTTCCCTACCCATCAGAAAGTCTTCAATCCACCGTATCAGCAAACCCTTTATCCCATATGCTTCCATTTTGTAGAGCAGACGCTTATGAGGTACCGTGTCAAATGCCTTTTTAAAATCTAAATACACTGCATCAATATCATGTCCCATATCCAAAGCTTCGGTCCAATTTTCCAGTGTTTCTAACAAATTTGTTAAACAACTCCTGCCTTGTCTAAACCCATGTTGTTGTGCACTCAATAAGTTTTCAGACATCAAATGCTTCATGATAACATCCCTAACAATCCCTTCCATGATCTTAGCCACAATACTTGTTAAGGCTACAGGCCTGTAGTTGCCAGGGCTCACTCTAGACCCTTTCTTAAAAATTGGTACCACCTGCGACCTCTTCCACTCATCTGGCAGCTTACTGTCGTATAAAGATTTGTTGAAAAGCATACACAGTGGCTTAGCTAGACCTGCAGCACATCCCTTCAACAATTTTGGATGAAACTTATCAGGACCAGGTGACTTGTCTTTCTTCAGTTTCTCAAGTCTGCTCTTCTCATCCACCTCAGTAATGTTTACAGTATCAATTTTGGGGCCATCATACTGAAGGTCAAAATCTGGCAATGTGTTGTTTGCTTCTTTTACAAAAACGGACTTGAAAAATTTACAAAGAACCTCTGCTGCCTCCTTATCTGATGCCGTCATTGATCCACCTCCCTTATCAATTTGAGAAACTCCAACTTTAATCTTCTGTTTGTTTCTTACATATCCATAGAACTTTTTAGGGTTATCCTTAAATGACATGATCAGTTTCTTCTCATAGTCTAACTTAGCCTTTCTACACAAGTCTGTTGTTCTATTTCTCATATCAGTGTATTTTTCCCAATCAATAAGTCGTCTCGTTCTTTTATATACTCTGAACAGTTTATTTTTGTCTCTGCTAGCACGTTTTACCTCTTGTGTCACCCATCCGGGCATCTTCCTCTTCCTCGACCTCTTAACTAGTGGAATCCAGGTCTCGCATATGTCCACACACATCTTGTAAACTTCCTCCACATTTCATTTATATCACAATCACCAAACAAGGTATCCCAGTTTATGCAGATTAGCCTCTCATTTAACTCCTTGTATTTCCCTTTCCAAAAATTTAGATCATCTCGGCTGTCTGTCCTTTCAGTAAAGTCTCGTCTTGTAACAACCTTCCACGTCAAGCCGATATGGTCACTTCTACCAAGGGGAGCCATTATATCCAATTCCTCAATGGAGTTCTCATCATCCGTAAATATCAGATCAAGCACATTTGATGTTCCACAAGCAGTGTCTCTAGTCCCAATATCTACATGTTGCACCAAAAGAAGGTCCTGTACTTTCACCATAAATTTGTAATCAAAGGTGTTTTCATTTCTGTCTGTGTAATAATTAATAAAATCCACGTTCGGTAAATTGAAATCACCCATAATCATTAATCTGGACAATCTGATGTTCTCAATTTCAGAAAACAGATCAATCAGAGCATCATTGTTCTCAGCACTACTACCAGGTGAGCGGTAACATACACCAACAAGCATATTGGTATGTTCATGGTGTCCTATGTCAATTGTACACCAAATTGAATCCTCAAAAGTTGAATCATTCATTCCGACACACGGTATAGCTCTTAATTCTTTACGTACCAGTAACAGTACTCCTCCACCTGTTCTGCCTCTCCTGTCCTTCCTGAATATATCATAATTGTTTGGACACAACAAAGCATCAGACACAGTCTCATTTCCCCAAGTTTCCGTAATCCCAACAATATGTGGCTGCAACTCAGCAGCTAAACGTTCAAACTCATCAAGCTTATTAATAATACTTTGTGCATTAGTATAATAACAAACAATGTGATTCTCATTAGTATTAACATATTTACACCTCCACTCTAACTGTCCCTGTCCGTCAAAAACTCTTATTTTCTCGCTGGAGCAGCTGAAGTCCAGGCTCTCTTTACTATTTTTCCTTTTCGTATCACCAGATCCTGCTCTCCCTGTTTGATCCTCTTCTTTAATTCTTCCCGAAGAGCTTGCTCTTTCTCCCTCTCCATTAGTGTGAGATCTGGCTTGACGTGGCAGTGTCTCCACTTGGTGTTTTCCAGGTTTTTTGCTAACCTTAAGAATTCATCTCTCTGCCTCCTCTCTTCCAAGATTACTTTCATTGGCCTTGGTTTGTCGTTAGGCTTACCAACTCTCACTACTTTATCTACTTTACACTCCTCAATTCCTAATGTTTGCCCTATACCATGCACAACTGCCATATCATATTCAATTTTCTTTTGCACATTCGCTTCCTTGCTTTCCTCCACTCCAAAAATCATAATATTTCTTCTCCTCTTATCCCTCTCCAAAATTTCCTGTTGCATAATCTCCATTTTGTCATCAAGAACACAGTCCACTGCACCCTCAATGTTCTTTAATCCGTTAGTGTTGACTTTCACCCGTGTTTCCAGATCTTCAACCTTGTCATTTAAACTCTCAACTCTCTTGTCAGTTTCAGTTAACTTTGCATCCAGTTTGGCAATTGATACATATAGATTAGCTGCTCTCCTATTACATTTTCTGCAAAACCAATGAGTCATCTGAATCATCTTCCTTCAGGAAATTGTATTTCTTTTCACTTACTTTCTCACATTCAATATGGTGCCAGAACTGACAAACTCCACATATCAAAGCCTGATCATCCTCCAACACTTGTTTCCAACAGGTACCACAGCTGTTCTCCTCTTTGTTTACATCCTTATGGCTTTCAGGGCAGCCATCTTGGGATCCTGCCACTGACTTCCTTTGTGCATCCTGCTTTATGCTACTTCTATTCCTTAACGCCATCATTCTTCACCAGACTGTACCCAGACACTTTATACTCACGGCCAGGCACTACTTTAAATCCCACCATAAACCCTCAAGGATATATTTGCCGCTATAGTTGGAGCAGCCACAGCACGTCCAGAAACCACAACGATCAACAACACGTATAAGTTTAGCAGGTTTGGAGTTAAAGTCTTTGCTTAAATTGTCTTTTTACTGGTTTTGTGGCTTACACGGAGCGTGTGATGTGAACTCTATCGAGACGAAATGATGACTGCTCTCGGCAGCCGCACAAGCTATGTGCGTCATCTTTCGTTCATGAGGTTGCCTAGTCACAAAAGGATTTATACAGATAGAGGGAGAAGAAGTGGAAACGGATAGATATTTAGGATTAATATTTACATGTTTACAATGCTCGGTCAGGCTAGCGTGGCGCCCACGCCACGATGAAAGTAAAACTCTATGTACAAGGATGGCCGGGCCAAATGAGGTATAGAAAGTATGAAGACGAGAAAGGAAGTACACAGTATAAGGGAATGGGAAAAAAAAATATAATGAATGGGTTACAGGATTATAAGCCCATGAGGGACAAATAGCAGTTAAATGCAAGTTAAACAATTGGCACATGGGTACATTACCTAGAGTAATGGTGTATAAACAAATAAAGACAAGTGCACAAAAAAAAAAATCCTAATATCTAAACTCCCGGGAGAATGAGTTATTAACTAAATATAATATGAGAAATAATATATAATAGAAAACACTATCATGATCATGGATTAAATGGTATGGTTATATATACATGGTTTAGTTAAGGTAAAATATGGAAACAAAAAAAAATTGGTGGTATATGGATATATATGTGTATATAGAAATGGCAAATAGATACATATCACAGAGGACTTGCATGTTATTTAGTTATTGTAAAGAAATTATCCTGTCCTCTGGTTAGAGATAAATGGCATATGAAGACAATTATGCTCAATGAGAAAAAGATATTATTGGACAATGGGAACATGGTCTATGCCGTTGCTGGCTGTAAGGTGCGCTGGAGGATGGCTCGACGCAGGAAGGCGTAGCGGCGGTGGAAGACACAAATGAGTAGGGTAGCTAGGATCACAGTGAGCGTGAGTACCGTAGTCAGTGACGCGAGGATGGGGTATACAGTGTCGGGGCGAAGGTCTGGCCATATGGTGAGAGAGGAAATGGGTTGTAGGGTGATGTTTGGTGCAATGAGTTTGGGTAAGGTGTCTCCTAAAGAGTGTAAGGGTTTGAGTTGGAGGGGAGTTGTTGGTGTCGGCAAGTTGAAGGGTTTGAGGTTGTAGGTATGAAAGGTTTGGTTGAGCAATAGATGGTTAGATTGTTTAGTTGTCAGGTTGTGGGATGTGAGACTGCAGGCCTCCAAGATGACAAAGGAGCCGTGGACAGCGGTGTTGCTAGGTCGGGATCCAGGGCAAGTGACTGTAAGAGCAATTGAATGATGGAAATAGAAGTACCGCCAGGGTTTCACTCTAAGGTGGAAGATGGTGGTATCCTCGACTGGGGTGAAAACACACAGAGATTCAATTGGGGAGTTTCGAACTAGACCCAGCTCACAAGGATAAGTACTGGTAGGCAAAAAGACGTACTGGTAAGCAGGGCAAAGGTACATCTGGAATCGGGTGATATGGCAATCATGAAAGTCAGCTGGAAAAGCAATGTGCATGAAATCTGATGAAACCAAGAGAGTGGTATGAGATGTAGATAGTTGGTAGATGGAAGAATTGACAACTGTAGGGAATGGATGAATGTGATAGATAGTGAACATATCTGGCGACCTAAAGGGTATATGCACCAAGATACCATCTGTAGTCAATGTTGCCTCCATGTAGGGATAATAATATTGAACCTGGGTCTCACTGAAAACAGGAGTTAAGCCTTTTTCTGTTCTGGCCCAATCAATGACATGCATAAGTTCGGCAGGGGTGAGAAGGGAGGGGGTTACAACACCATCTAACACGTCTCTGAGCAGTGTAAATGTGTCCTGCAGTGCTAATTTAAAATTTGTGATTGCAAGGTAGACAGTTCTGAGGTTTGCAGCCATTAAAGCCAAATGGTGAGCCAATAAGTACTGGTGTTGGACCTGCTGAAGCTGGGTTATGAGGGATGTGAAGTTGTTGAGGCGGTCTATGATAACTTTTTGAGTCCTAACAACCTTCTCAATAGCTTTGTTTTGGGAACTGAGAACAATGGCCTGGTTATTCAAAATAGTACCCCATTTGTCTAACTGATCGTGAACTTCAGCAACATCGGCTTCTGTAGCTGTACCAATGAGGCCTTTTAACAATCTCCCACCAATGTCGATGAGACCACGCTTGGACCTGGCGTGGGCTACTGGTGTTTTAAGGTAAGTTGAAAAAGGGGTCCATTCTAGCAGACTATCAAAGGATTGTTGGATATTTAGGAAAGATAGCATGAGAGTAGAGAAATATGTCAGCGTGAGTGGATGGTTTAGTTTATGAACTGTGTCCGATGTCTGCTGGAGAACCGCTTCCGCTTGCTGGATCTGGCGCCGGAACTGGGGTATATGGAGTCGCTCCAGCTTTTGAAAATCGCATAGGGTAATGCGGACATCGACCACGTCCTCCACCACCATCACGGGGCCGTCTGGCTCCACGATTGCCCCCACACGTAGGTGTTGTTCATAGGAGGGCTGCTTCGTGGCATTTGTGGGGAGGACCAGGAGAACACCTCCCAAGACACATAGGCAAGGGAGTAGCATCGCAACTGGGTGAGATAATAGAAAGGGGTTAGTGGATGGATAAGGTAAAAAAAAAATTGTGGGAGAAGAGAAGGGACACTAAGGGATGAAGATGGTTCTCCGTACAAATGCATCAGTTTGCAGATGTGTATGATCTTAGTTTCTTCCTGTAGTCGTTGGTAGTGTCCACCTCAACTGGGCCTGGAGTATTTGTCGGTGTCGGTAGAGGGTCGTCAGGCGCAGGGGTCGACGCCTCACAGGTTGGGGAAGAAGGTCGGTTAGAGCGTTTTAGGTGGTCTAGGTGTGCAAGCTTCGTTTCCAAGGTAGTCAGGTGGCGGATCTTGACCTTATTCCCTTTGTCGTAGGCCAGTAAGCGGTATGGTCCCTCAAAGCGAGGTGCTAGTTTGTTTTTGGGTTCCTGAATTTTTAAATAGACAATGTCCCCTATGACCAATAATTTGTCGGTTGCTGATTTCCATTGTGACGCATTCATGGCAGCCTTGCTATCCTCGATGTTGGAGGTAACCCGTTTATAGATCTTCTGGAAGTCTGTCCCTCTGACTCGAACGTAGTCATCAAAATTATAGATGGGCGTGTCCTCTTTGAGGAGGAATGAGTACGGCAATCGATGGTCCTGGCCAAAAATGACAAAGTGAGGTGTGTCACCTATTGATTTATGGAGAGATGAGTTAAGAGAAGCCATTACCTGAGGCATCCATTCGTGCCAAGTTACTGAGACATCACCGACCAGAGAGCGAAGTGTCTGAATGATTTTTCGATTGTGGCGCTCGACCATGCCATTGGAAGCTGGATGATAAGCCATGGTATTTACCTTATCAACTTGGTATTCCCTGCAGATTGCCTCCAAGATTTTATTGTTAAATTCTGTACCATAATCTGAGATGAGGACTTTAGGGGTGTTATATTTACAAAAGACTTCATCAATGAGAGCTTTAGCCACAGTAGTTGCTTGCTTGTCCACTATGGGAACTAGAACCGAGAAACGACTGAAATGATCAATGGCAACCAATAGGTATTTGTGGCCTTCAGTAGTTTGGGGTAATTTTAATAGGTCAATAGCAATGGTATCCCATGGCTCTAAAGGTATGGGATAGCTTTTGATGGGGACTTGCTGAGTAATGGATCCATAATTTTCTGCACAAGTGTGGCAGTTGTTGATGTAATCAATGATGTCGAGCCGCATACGTGGCCAATAATATAACAAACGGGCTTGCATCAAAGCTCTACTTTTTCCAGGATGTCCTGCATGAGGGGAAGAATGTATGTTATGCAAGATCATAGAGACTAGGCTTTCTGGTACGACGATTTGTGTAACTTCCCTATGCGGACCGTATTTAGTTGTGATGTATGTATTCCTGACGAGGATGCCGTCGTTGAGATCAAAGTCAGTTAAGGGTACAGGTAGCGTTGGCAAGGAATTGGGGTCGCCACTCTGCAGATAGTATAGGATGGGTTGACAGAAGTTATCTGTTTGTTGCGCTGCGCGTATGGAATCATTCAAAGTTGGGTCATGAGTTCGACTTGGGTCATCAAAATGATCTACATCCATGTCCATTATCGCGCCGATATTTCTGGATAGGGCGTCCGCTATGATTTACTGCTCCAGGGACATGAGCAAATGAGGGATTAAAGTCTTGGACAATGAGGCTCCATCGGGCCAATTTCCCCGTGAGGGTTTTAGTATTGAATAATTCCACCACGGCTGCGTGGTCGGTTCTGACATGGATATTGTAGCCATAAATGATGTCACGAAAATGACGTAATGCCCACACGACCGCAAGGGCCTCAAGGTGGGTAGTACTGTAGTTTGATTCTGCTTTGTTGAGCGTGCGACTTGCATATGCTAGAGGTTGTAATTTATTTCTAACATCATATTGCATGAGAGCGGCTCCTAGGCCCTTGCCACAAGCGTCTGTGTACAGGAAAAAGTCTTTTGTGTGGTCTGGGTAGGCCAGGACAGGCGGGGATGTTAGTGTTGTTCTACGGTAATCAAAAGCTTCCTGATGTTCCGCCCCCCATGTAAATGTGGAGTCTTTGCGCAAAAGTTGAGTGAGGGGTCTTGCAATGCGTGAATAGTCCTTGATAAAGGATCGATAGTACCCGGACAGTCCTAGGAAGGAGCGGACAGATTTCACGTCTGTTGGCACAGGATAGTTAAAAATAGCCTTGACTTTGTCAGGAGTCGTATGTACACCATTCTGATCTAGGACATGGCCTAAGTATGTGATGCTTGGACGCAAAAAATGACATTTTGGGAAACGCAGAGTTAGACCTGCCTGGTAAAGGCGATTAAATACTTCTTGTAGTAAGGTCATGTGTGAGTCGACATCCTGTGACACTATGATGATGTCATCTATAAAGGCGAAAACCTGTTTGCCAAGGAGGCCATGCAAGACTTTGTTGACTAGCCTTTGGAACGTTAGTGGCGCACCACTAACTCCAAAGGGGAGTTTACGAAACTGCCAGTGACCCGAAGGGGTAGAGAAGGCTGTAAGCGGTTTACTATGCTCATCGAGGTCTACCTGCCAATAGCCACTTGCTAAATCTAAGGTCGTGAAAACCTTGTTGTTGGTGCCCATGCTGCTTAAAATATCCTGCAAGTGAGGTAAGGGGTATCTTTGAGGGTGCGAAACAGCATTTAGTTTCCTGTAGTCTACAACTGGCCGAAATTGGCCGTTTTTCTTCTTCACAAGGAAAATGGGAAAGTTCCAGGGAGAAGTAGTGTGTTCTATAATACCTGATGCTAACATGTCTTTAACTGCAGTATCTAGGATAGCTCTTTGAGAGTGTGGTGTTCTGTATGCAGGCACATAGATGGGGTTGGTATTGGGATCAACCGGTATTGTATGTGTTAAAACATTTGTGGATCCAATAGGATCATCCGGCAGACTGACAATGGAGTGGTATGTCTCTAGTAGGTTGTGCAATTTCTCCCTTGCTTCTGGAAAAGCTAGATCTTCGAGATGAGTAGCTAGATAATCATTTACTTTTTGTTTATGATGATCACTCCGCAAGATCTCAGAGGGGGAGATGATCTCTGATTCCTGTACGCTACCTATGCGTTCAGGTAGAACTTCAAAGTCAACGACGCATGTCCCTTGACGGAACTTGCGTACGTATGGGGATGAGTTGTGCATTATTAGGAAGGTTTGACCATTTTTATCTACTTTGCAAAGTGCATCCTCCATAGTCATGGCATTCATCTTCAAGCTCTCACTCATACAGATAGCCTCACATTCATCACTTATACCAGCAAGACGCATTTGAAGCATAGCTGATCCACGTCCTTCTAACGTGACGTCATTCGCCAGAACGCCGTGGACCCTTAAATGCTCTTGAAGAGGAAGAAGAGGGAGAGGGAGGTAATGTATTGGAGGATGATGCACTTTGTTCCTTAATAACATGCACTGCTGGAGATGAATTATCAACCAGTGACCGCTGGGCCACGCTAGAAAGATGAGTATATTCTCCATCGGCGGAGGGAGAAGTGCACAACAATGGCTTTGGGGCCGGGAGTGTCCTAATTGGTGTTTCATGTTGGTAAACACAATCTTCTGCTGGAGCTAGGGACAAGCAGTGTTCCCGCATAGATTGAAGACCCAAAAGAATATCACCTGGGATATTCAAACCATGACACACATGAAAGGTAGCTGTAATCGGGGACAGGGAGTTAGCCAACTGGATAGACAAGGGGGTGTGTCCAACTACTTTAAATGATGTGTCATCTAGTCCACTTAATTTCAGGCAGGGAGGTTCCAATACCAAGGTTGTCTTTGCGTCATGTAAAGCACGCAATGTTCCGATGTTTATGATATTGGGACATGCCCCTGTGTCCATGAAAACACTAATTTGGTGACCATTACACTGAGCAGGGACAGTCATGGCAAGGGAGGATTGGGGATAAAGAGCGAGGCGATGGTGTTTCATGGTAGTGGTTTCAACATCCGTAGGTTGGGTTTCAATGTCAAAATGAGCTGTGGATGTACTTGGTTTGTTTAAAGGTGTGCGGGTTGGGGGTGTTGTATGAGTACCACACACCTGGTGTGATTTTGTACCTGAGCCTATGTTATTGCGGGAGACGTGGCGCGAGGCTTCCCCGACGAGGTACCTCCCCGGGGCCTCGCGCGGCAATCCTTGGTGTTATGGCCTGATGTCTTATGGTAGGAACAATATTGACTTGACTGTTGGGTGTTGCTGCCGTACCAGCAATTACGTGTATGGTGTCCTGTGATTCTGCAGTTGTAACAATATTGAGTGTTATAGCCACGCCCGCGACCCCTGCCTCTAGTGTAAGGGCGGCGGCTGCGGGGTGTGGCAGAGCGGTTCCTAGGGGTCTGAGCTCCGGCCGGAGAACGACTTTGGGGACGCCCCCTCTGAATTTTGACGCCCCTCACCGCTGAGGATATGGGTTCTGTTGGTGGCTCTCGTCCCGACAGGGGACTGATGTGTTTGAAAAGGGTTCTACCTTTTGGTAGGGGTTCTTCCTTTTGTAACTCTTTGAAGAGTGTCTCCGTGCAATTGAGGAGAAAGACAAAGTATGAGAAAAGGCGGCACACATCCTCAAGGTTCATTTTCTCATCGGTAGTCCACGGGGAGTGACGGAATTGGGTTTCAAACTCTGTGAAGGCTCCACCCGCGACGCCTAAACAGTCATCCACTGCAATATTAGCCTTTATTTTGGGACGGTAGGTAGCCGCTAGGCGGAACAAGACTGACAGGGCACCCTGTTTGCATGTGGAGCCGAAATGGCTGATGAGATTTGCTTTCGCTTCATCATATGTTTTGGCTTTCTTGAATGCGTCACTTTTTATAATGGATTGAGCCCGACAAGGGCCCGTGTGGATGCTGTCGTAAAGGTGGGCCAATTTCTCCCTTTCATTTGTATAATGGAATTTGGTAAAAGCATCCTCTACCCTCTGAAGGTGAGTTAGGAGGTCGGGGCCGGTCTCCTCTGAGCCCGTATATTTTGGATTTTTATCCTCGCCCCTTAAAATGACGTTTTGAGGTTTGTCACTCATGGTTGTGTCACTTTGGTGCTGTTCTGTCTGGGAAGAGGAAGTAGTCTGGGAAGGCTCTGGTAAAAAGTCTGAGGGGAGCTTCTTTGCAGGAGGTAATGGGGTTGCTGGGGGAATAGGTTTTGGATAAGCAGCTCCTGAACGGAGGACTGTGTGATGGGGAGTATCAATCGTTAAACCGCTGAAGGCAGAGGATAGAGCCTCTTCCAATTTTCGATCCTGGGACATGGGGAGTTAGACGGGGGAGTCACTTAGCTGTGTCCGATGCATTTGTAAGGAGACCAGAGCATGATGGTATGGCTGATGTATGGTGAGGGGGGAGACTGGGACGCAGGAGATGTGGGTTAACTCACTTCTCTCTGCTCTCTGGCACAAGCTGTAATGTAGGGGAGATATTAGGACGTATATAAGGAAAATTATAGGAAGGGAAATTTTAAGTAAGATTAAAGGGAAGTTTATAGGAAGATTCGTAGGTAATCCGTAAGGAAATGGTAAGATACCTTGGGTGTGAAGCAGTCGTGAGGTCGCTTGAGGAAAGACTGGTTCAGTACAAGGGCATAAATGACTGGGATCAGCAGATGTGCAGATGGCGACACATATCACTGGGATCAGCAAGACGTGGCTGCCGCCGGCGAAAGAGGGGTAGGGCTGGTGAACGGGGAGGGGAGGAGCGCTGAAGGCGAACGGTATGGATTACAAGAGAGTAGGGATAGGAATTTAAATGTAATCCGTGTATGGGATTAAGAACAAATGAAATGGCGATTATATTAGGTTAATTTAGTGGAGAATGGGAGACGAGGGTGAGAATGTTATTTGAAGTGGGGGGTTTCGACGGTACATGTACTAAATTATGGAACAACGTTTCGTCTTACTTTAGTGATAGTTCAGGTGACAAACCAAAATTGTGCGGCGTGTTCCTCTAGCCGGGGGTGGGTGTTGCCGATCTTTTGATTGACGGCACGCTGACGCAGACTGCTGACGCTCTGGACTTGAGCTGCCTGGCCGCGGCTACTACCTTGTCACTACGAATATAGCTTCCTCTTCCTCCTCTTGTGACTGTGAAGATACAGGGTTGGGGGAGTTCGGCAGGGGGTTAATCCCGTTAAATGAGGTGGGATTTTTGGGTAGACTGGTTACGGACGTTTGCTGAGTGGCGGCACAGATCGTTGTTTTGGTGATACCATGTAGGTGGTGACATGACGTAGGTGCAAGTACTAGCTATGGGGCTTGTAGTCGTCTCATAGGGAGTGTAGTAATCCCGTAATTGTAGAGAAGTTGTGCTTGAGTTCACACTGGTTCACTGAGTCGTTGCCACTAAGGAGTCACCACGGAATTTGAGGCGCTTTGTGTAGGCCAGTATTATTTTATGATAAATCCTTTGTAATCGCTTTGTAATCGCTGCCACCAATATAAGTTTAGCAGGTTTGGAGTTAAAGTCTTTGCTTAAATTGTCTTTTTACTGGTTTTGTGGCTTACACGGAGCGTGTGATGTGAACTCTATCGAGACGAAATGATGACTGCTCTCGGCAGCCGCACAAGCTATGTGCGTCATCTTTCGTTCATGAGGTTGCCTAGTCACAAAAGGATTTATACAGATAGAGGGAGAAGAAGTGGAAACGGATAGATATTTAGGATTAATATTTACATGTTTACACACGGTATGTATTTTGACTTTTGGGACATTTAAAGCCTTGTGGAGGTGTGTGAGACTGTTGTGGCGTGCTGATCGTTCTCTCCGCCCCTGGACACCACAAGCAGCCGCCGGAAACCCTGGACACACGGGGAAAGGTGACCAAGGCTGTGGCGGCCAGCTGAGGGAGTGGCAGACTTTTTCGTGTTTGTGTGTGTGCGTTTGTGTGTGTGTGGAGAAGTGTTATTGTGTGGGGTGGGTGAAGCGACGCGCCCCCCGGCGTAGGCCCCACTTGGTTGATTGATCGACTTACCCCATGCCAGGGACGCTGCTGCGGTGTGGGGGGCGACGCCCCGCCTGTTACGGGGCCCAGGCATACTCACCTGTCTCGATACACACACACACACACACACACAGCCTTGTTTCCATCTGTACAATATGATACTGTCATTGCCTTCAACATGTTGGTAAAACTCCAGACTTACACCCGCTGGCAGCCCTCAGCCCACACCAGCAGGCAGCCCACAGCGTCCTGGGGTAGTGTTGCGCTGACAGTGCATCAGGGCCTGAAACTATCAGCGGTGAATGGCAAGAGGGCAGCCAGCCAGCTTCCTCCTGCCAAACTAATAGCTACTTACCGTTCACCGGTGATGAGGTTTCAGGCCCTGCTGCTCCGCCGCTGGTGCAGCGCTCTACGAGGGCCGTCAACAATTACAGTGTTAAGCCCCTATTACACGTATCCGGTTTCCTACGGCGCCGTCGGTCGCGACGCTAGCATATGTTCAAACCGGAGCGTGTGATAGCAAATCGGCCGTATGAACGCTCACCCACGGCCGGCCGGATGAACTTTCGCCAGTACTAAAGTTGGCCGTACGGCCAACCTTCAAACAGCACGCTAGAGCAATAGCAACGAGATTGTCGTCGAGAGAAGGCATGTCACTCCTCCACCACATCCAGTGCTACACTGACCCACTTGCCACCGGCCGTTCAAATACGTGTAATAACTCTAGCCGTAGGCCAGAATTTTCCTACGGCGCCGTAGGCCAGGTTGGCCGTAGGAAACCGGATACGTGTAATAGGGGCTTTAGCCTCAAGAGTAATCTTGGATGCACTTTTTCTCAAACGTTGTAGTGAGTGAGAGTGTCTTAATTGTTTTCACGAATAATATCACAAATATCTATTGGTTCAGTTTTCGTGTCTGATATTTTTGTTATAGTATCACAATTAAATATCCAACGAGCTTGATTGCACCCGGGAAAGTACATTTTATACGGCACCATTTAGGACACAAACAACATCCAATCCATATTGATGCATTGCCTGTAAAGTCTTCACAGATGTAACACCAATCTCTCACAGCGGTTTGCTTTGGCGTTTGTGGCGAGCGGACGTGTTCTCGTGGCTTCTGGATTTGTAGCTTTACTCTGATTTATATTTCTTAGTATATTGCAAGTATCACAAGTATTCAGCCAAGGAGCTAGTGCTGAGTGGAAACAAGGGAGGCTTGTGGGGGAAAAAGCAGGATATTGCTTCAACTGGTACTACTGACACAGTATCTCTGCTGCTGGATGTAAGATGGCTGTCGCCGCAAACGTAAACAAGGACCAAGGAATTGACAGTGGAACTGATGGAGGTGGGACTAGTATTTGTTTCAGGTGTAATAAGAAAGTCAAGGGTGGTGATAAGGCACTGGAGTGTGAACTCTGTGATACATGGTTTCACACTAAGTGTGAAGACATCCCTGATGCTGTGTATAATTTTATGGTTGAGAAAGAAGCAGGAGAGCAGCTTCACTGGATCTGCAGCTTCTGCAAGAGAGGTTATGATAAATTATTCAAGCAGGTAAAAAAACTGGAGAAGCAACAAGTGGACTTAGTGAAGAAGCAAGATGCTACGAGTG
Organism: Eriocheir sinensis; assembly: GCF_024679095.1. Classification (NCBI taxonomy): domain Eukaryota; kingdom Metazoa; phylum Arthropoda; class Malacostraca; order Decapoda; family Varunidae; genus Eriocheir; species Eriocheir sinensis. Next base: position 75,760 of record NW_026111580.1, on the reverse strand, counting down.
AGGAATTATCAACTGTGAAAGTGACCATGGGGCAGGAAATTGAGGCTGTGCGGGAGTGTTTACAGGAGGAAATTAAAACAAAAAAACAGCTCGAGGACAGAGTAAGCTCAGTAGAGGCTAAACTCATGTCATCACAACTAAGCAATAATATAAATGATGGTGAGATCAGAGGAACCCAAGGAAGTGCCAATAAATTAACAAAGGACATTCAAGGGATTTGCTTGGACGAGGCAATGGTAGAAATAAATGATAGGAAAAGCAGAGAAAATAACATCATAATATTTGGAAAGGAGGAATGTGATTCAAAAGTTCAGAGCGAGAGGGAGGGATCTGATTTAAATTTTGTACATGGTGTCCTGCATACGTGTGTGGCTGGTCATAAGGATGAAAATGTACTTTATGTTCGAAGGCTGGGGAAGTTTGAAGAACAGAAGAAAAAGAGACCACTGCTAGTAGTCCTCAAAGAGAATAACATAAAAGCAAGCCTATTCAGAAACATTAGAAAGCTGCAGGGAACTGAGGAATACTCAGGGATCAATGTTGCCAACGACTTGACAAAGAGGCAGAGGGAAAAGGAGAATGAATTAAGACTGGAAGCAAAAAACTTGACCGAGCAGGGGAAAGGCAACTTCAAAGTACAGGGCCCGCCTTGGGCAAGAAGGTTGGTAAAAAATTAAGTAAAGGAAATAACAGTAAAGACATACGAGCAGTGACGTGTTGGTATACAAATGCTGATGTCTTGAGCACCAAGTTAATCGAGTTAAGATTTAGATTAAGGCATTGTATAAGCAAGCCACTTCTGTTATTTATATGTGAGGTTAATCCAAAAAATTTGAGATATCCCTTGACAGCTGAAGAAATGTCAATATCTGGATATAAGTTATATTTAAAGAGAGAGAATAGAGGAATAGCAATATATGTACATGAGAGTATATCAGCATGGCAAGTGGAGATGAACACAGAATTTGAAGAGGCTTTATGGATACACATGAGAGTTAACAAGAACGAGGAAGCACTGATGGGGTGTTTATACAGAAGCCCACACAGCAGTAAGGAAAATAACGATAAACTTAGACGGTTATTGGTGGAAGTGAATTCTGGTAGGGATACACACGTTTTTATGGTTGGTGATTTCAACTATCCCAAAATTGATTGGGAAAATTGGACTACAGAGGGAGGGAGCACAGAAACAGAGGAATATAAATTTATAGAAGCAGTGAGGAACTCTTACATGTACCAACATGTATCACAGGCCACCAGAGGAAGAGGCATGGTTTCGACAAGTTTACTTGACTTAATTATGACCAGAGAGGAAGGTATAATATCAAATATTGAATATGAGTCCCCCCTTGGTAAAAGTGATCACTGTGTACTTATAATAGATCTTAAATTTTTCAACAGTGTACCCCAGCGCTCATATGAGAAGTTTTATTATGATAAAGGGGACTATGAAGCTATGCGTACATTTTTAGGGAGTATCGAATGGGAAGAAGGATTCAAACACTGCAAAGATAATGTAGAGGAACAGTTGAAGATGATCACAGAAAATTTGCAGTTAGCAAAACAAAAATTTATCCCCAGTAAGATCATTGATACTGCAGGACAACGACAATATAATACACCACTTGACATGAAGACACGACAAGCAGTGAGGAAGAAACATAGAACATGGCAAGGGTATATTGAGACCATGGATCAACAGAAATATAAAGAATATGCCAGGGCAAGAAATAAGGCAAAGTCTATGACGAGGAAACTGCATAGGGCAGCGGAAAGGGAAATTTCATTAAGTGTAAGGAGAACCCAAAAACTTTTGGAAATATGTGAAAAGTAAAGTGAAGGTAAAAGAGGGTGTAGCTGATCTATACATATCAGAGTCAGGGGACAGAGAAGAATTGACAAAAACAGATGGTGAGAAAGCACAGGTACTAGCTGATTTCTTTAGTAGTGTATTTATAGAGGAACTTGATTCAGTTCCACCACCCATCGCAACCAGAAATTATGGAAGTAGACTTGAGATGGTTGAGATAACTGCTCATGAAATTAAGGAGAAACTGAAAAATCTCAAAGTGGATAAATCTCCTGGACCAGATGAAATACAACCGAGGATATTAAAGGAACTTAGTTCTGAGCTTGCAGAGCCCCTGAAAAGCTTATATAATACATCACTTCGAACGGGAAAGGTACCAGAAATATGAAGACAGGCTACAATATCGGCTATATTTAAGAAAGGCTGTAAGAAAACGCCAAGCAACTATAGACCGGTAAGCTTAACATGTATATTATCTAAAGTAATGGAGTCTATAGTGAGAGATAAAATGGTTCATCATATGTCAGCAAACAATTTGTTTAGCCAGAGTCAGTTTGGCTTTATCAGTGGGAGGTCAATTACACTATAGTTATTAAAGGTAATGGATACATGGACTGAAATACTGGAAGGTGGAGGAGAACTTGATGTAGTGTATCTAGATATAAAAAAGGCATTTGACACTGTCCCACACAACAGATTGATGATGAAGTTAAAAGCCTATGGAATGGGAGACCAACTTGTATACTGGATTAAAGCCTTACTAAACAGAAGAAAACAGAAAGTGGTTGTTAGAGGTTCCTCGTCAGAGTGGAAGGATGTTGTCAGTGGAGTGCCTCAGGGAAGTGTTATTGGACCATTACTGTTTGTGATATATATTAATGACTTGCCAGATAATATTGAGTCATCGGTATACATGTTTGCTGACGACACTAAATGTTTTAAGGAAATTGGAAGTTCTGGGGACCAAGAATCACTCCAGAGGGATTTGGACAGGCTACAAAGTTGGTCAGTGGATTGGTTATTGGAGTTCCATCCAGCGAAGTGCAAGGTTATGACAGTGACAAGGCAAAGGAATCAACAAGTGGAAAGAGAATATTTTATGCAGAAGGAAGACCAACCTGTAAGTCTTGAACGAGTGGATAGTGAAAAGGATCTTGGAATAATAGTAGACCAGCATCTTACATTTGAACAACATATTAATGACAAAATAAATAAAGCCAATAGAACAATGGGACTCATCAGAAGGTCATTTGTGGATTTAAATAAAGAAAATTTTATTAGATTGGAAATGTGATATGGAGTCCGAGTAGAAAGCAGGACATCACTTCCCTGGAAAATGTGCAAAGGCGATCAACGAGAATGGTAAATGGACTTAGACACCTATCGTACCAAGAAAGGTTAAAGGAACTTAGTTTGCCAACATTGGTGTATAGGAGGTTAAGGGGTGAAATGATAGAGACCTATAAGATTGCAAGGGGGAAATATGACACCAGAGTGGCTCCAGTGCTTGACTATAATGTACGTGAAGAATTACTGACAAGAGGACACCAATACAAATTGAATAAAAAGAGGTGCAACACAAGGATCCGTCAAAACAGTTACATGAATAGGATAGTAAATGTATGGAATAGTCTTCCCTCCTCTGTAGTAGAGGCCCCAAGTATTTATACATTTGAAAAGAGACTTGACCGCCACTGGCAGCATCAAGAAGTGTTTTTTAACTATGAAGCAAAGTTGTCTGTTTCGCCACAGATGTCCATACCATAGTTTTTTTTGAGCTGTTACTGAAGATCTGGATATAGAGGCCCTTGGGCCTGCGTCCAGCACTCACCTAAGTATACCTAAGTAAGTAATCTTGTGTCCAGCAGCCATCATCAGCACTGCCAATCCCGCACGGAGCCCGATCAGCACACACCTTGTCACTGTCACGGCCCGCCTCTGCTGACAAGGACATAGGGGATTGTTTACGAGAGGGTAGCCTACTAACGTGGAGATGTTAACTGCTTATTCATGGACAAAATATGATGCTGTTTAATATGGACATGGTATTTTTTTACGGAAATCACTAAATTAATGACTTCAATGCCTGTTATGCACTTGCCACTGGGGCGCCCCATTACCACAGGCCCGCGTAGTGACCCACCCCGCCCCGTCCCGCACTGCATGTTAATGCCAGCAGCCTCGCCAAGTGTGCTGTGCAACTATACAGACAAAGAGTACACAGCATACACCATAAAAAAAATATATTCCTACATTTTTTAGGTTCACAGCTATTATAAGTATTTTTTAAATTTCTGCCGCTTATAATGGACTTTCAAAATCAACGGACTAAGTTACTCACCTTTAGTCCTTTATGTCCACGGTTTACTGTACTTGATACAAAATAATATACAGTTAAATTTCAGTATAATTATAATTCAAATATAATTTCATTATGTTATTTACATGTGGTGATGAATAATTTTCGTTGAGAACCATAAGTGTGACAACAACACATATACAACACCCAGGTGTAAACTAATCCACTGGTGCTGGGGAGACTGTGGCCAAACATGTGTATTTGATGGGCCACTAATGCTATTTTTTTTTTTTTTTTTAAATCAAGTCACCAAGAGTCTGTTAACTTTTCTTTTGTTAAATCTGCAAAAACATAATTTCCAATGAATAGTAAAACTAACTTATATACAAAGTTTTAAGTTTTATTTTCATAGAATAAATCAATAGACTAATTATAATGTGTGTGTGTGTGTGTGTGTGTGTGTGTGTGTGTGTGTGTGTGTGTGTGTGTGTGTGTGTGAAATATACAGTTGAAAGTACTGAAAGTAGAGGAGAGGAAATGGAAATCAGCGATTAGCGGACTTACAGTTTTGGCACCCGCTAACACTAATCCACTAAATTTTTTAATCCGCTAACATTTTTTTTAGCTCACTAATTAGTGGATTAGCGATTAGCGGACCTTCTTAGCGGAATGCCCACCTCTGGTTGTGTTGCCTGTAACATTTAATTAACAATAATTTCAAGGCTTGAAATATAATTGTTGGCATGTCCAGAACCTTGGCCTCCTCCTAGTAGCTGGCCTGTCTGCTGACCCAGCAGCTGGTACAAGGGCGCCAATCAAGGAGTCGCTGTGGTCCATGTGGTCCAGGCTTTAGTTGTCAATAAGAGCCGTGACGGAGCCAAGCTCTCCGGCTGCCATTTCTGTCAAGCCATTTTGCCGTCATTAACATTTACAGCCACCATCAAAACGGGATAGTGGGAACCCGGCCTTAGTCAAGTCAGGTTGGGTTAAGATAGATTGTTTGGTTAGATTAAATTGTTGACAGGCTTGGGATAGGCTGGATTGAATTGGTAGCAATATGATAGGCTTCAGGAATAGTTAGGTTAGTTAGTTACATCAAATCAGGATTTTTGTTCCCCTCCCTCCTCTCTAATCAGTCAATTAATCATTGGTGGGCATACGCTGGGGGTGCGTCGCCTTGCCCACCCCAGGGCTTCTTCCCCCTGCAAGCCCCCTTCCTCCCCACCCCAAGCATCTCACGGCATGGACTCTGTGGGCACCCCCTTCCTTTCCCCTTCTGAAAATAAGTGATTTCTGTGAAACAAATATTACAGATTTTATTTTAATGTATTATATTCTATTTCATTGACATGTTGTAGTCTACTTGTTTTGTGAGGCTTAAGGGCTTCATATTCATCTCTGTGTTGTGAGTTTGGGACAAATCAAAACCACCATAAGTTTGAACCTCACAACATACATGGTGAAAAGTAATCCCTTGACCCTCACATAACAAACAGAACAGGATGTATGCATAAAATATTATGAAGAGATGGAGAATTAATGAAAGCTCTGACCTCACACTACACAGAAAAGTAAACCCTTGACAAGCCTCACAGAATATATACAGACTAGAATAAGTCAATAAGATGGAGTATATATAACAGAAATATCAAAGTCTGACCTCACACTATGATGCAGACAAGGTGAAGAATAAGCTGTTCAACATTGCACAATAAATAAAATGGAATGAGCTGAACGGAAATAAAATACAACGGCTCAAAAAACAATGGAAATGAACCATTCTAACCTGACCTAGCATCACCTGACCTGGCCTGACCTCCCCAACTGTCAAAATGGATTCCAGTTTAGTTTTTTTTTCCTTTGATGGAAGGATTGGACTTTATTTTGTATTGTTTCTTTTCCTTGTTTTATTGTGTCGTTTATTTTTCTTTTGTGATGATGTTGTTGATGGTGTGCAGTCACTCACCTCTTGCTATTTTTCCATTTCCTCAACTTGTAACATGTGCACAAATTGAAGCTGTTTATCTTTTTCTACCCCTTCTTCTCTCTCCATGGCTGTGCTAAGTTAACCTTGCTATACAAATGACAGTCATAACACGAGATAAATAAACCTTATAATATTTGGCAAACTCCAGCATATCACTTCAGTAGGGTAAGGTGAAGAAGTACTATGATACACTCTAGCACTTAATAACCTCTCACTGTATTAATTAAACCTTGCTATATAAATATCAAACTCTGATCATACACCACAGGATAAAGAATCCTTATAATACTTAGCAAACCCAACACTAGGGTAAGGTGATGTACTCTCCGGTGCTAAATCTCCCACCGATATACTAATTGGACTTTGCCACACAGATGCTGGACTTTGTGGACCCTGGCGGCCATGGGGAGGTGTCCGTGGGCGCTGAGCAAGGCCGAGGGCGAGGAGTACAGCACACTGGATGAGGGGGACCATGGTAAGGGGTGGAGTGCTTGCTTCAATTCTCTGTTCAGTTATTTTCTTTTCCTTAGGCCAAAAGTTCAGGCTACCAAAAAGGATAATATTAGTCAAAATTTGTCCTAAAAAATGATATAATTGCTGGAGTGCCATGCTCTTACTGACAAACATGAATTAGCATACACACACACACACACACACACACACACACACACACACACACACACACACACACACACACACACACACATGCAGACTCACCATTCTGATAGCCCAGTGGAAAAAGCTCTGCTGTGTGGATCTGCCACTCTAAGCGAGAAAAATTAGAAAAAATCACCCCTCACACAAACCATTTCATAATATATATCAACGCATTTGTGATGAGTTTATGCATCATCTAATTTAGGGGGTTTAAATCATGGCAAAAATTTGGCCTGTCACTGCTACACACAGTTGCATTTGGCCTAGCTGTCGCTGCTACTGGGCTAAGAAACTACCCTTGGAAATAATCACAACTCCTATGAAAGCCTTGTCATTGTGTGTGTGTGTGTGTGTGTGTGTGTGTGTGTGTGTGTGTGTGTGTGTCTGGGCGTCAAAATGTTTAAGAATCTGGCCCTCCTTCACCACTACTTATACCCTAATAATTCTCACCATCAGTCAGTTACCACCCCCTTTACCCCTTCCAGGATGGTGCTGGGCTCTCAGGAGATGAACAAGCAGAAACAGGGGACCAGAACTCACAGGTGTTCTTCATTGAGTGTGTGAGTGCTGCTGTCGTCTCCATGAACACCTGCTCGGAGGCACCAAGTGAGTAGATGACGCTACCCAGAGTGACTGAAACAGGGAGGGCTTTGGGGAGTGAAACAGGGCTTGGGGTGTCTGAGGTACAGTGAAACAGGGCTTAGAGAGGAACTGGGGGAGTGAAACAGGGCTTGAGGTATCTGAGGTACAGTGAAATGGCTTAGAGAGAAGCTGGGGGAGTGAAACAGGGCTTGAGGTATCTGAGGTACAGTGAAATGGCTTAGAGAGGAACTGGGGGAGTGAAACAGGGCTTGAGGTATCAGAGGTACAGTGAAATAGCTTAGAGAGAAGCTGGGGGAGTGAAACAGGGCTTGGGGAAGTTATATCTAGGCTTGGGGTTGAGGTTGAGGGCTGACATAAGTTCCTAAGTGTGTGTATGTACTGCCCCACACACAAGGCATAAAGGTGTATATATATATATATATATATATATATATATATATATATATATATATATATATATATATATATATATATATATATATATATATATATATATATATATATTTTATATAGATATATATATATATATATATATATATATATATATATATATATATATATCCCTACATTTGATATACTCATTTATTAGTTTGCAAGGGATTTGAATTTTTACGTTAAATTTTACTCCCAACAAATTATTTTTATCACAGGGGACAAAGGTCTGTACTAAATGTCTGGGCACCTCAGCTCACCTATTTGAAAAGCCTCTCATAGTACTTGTTGGGGTGTCCATGGGGTGTTTTGGGATGCTGGTGATAGTTTTAACACGCCCTCTGCACCTTGAATGGGAAAATCACCCATGAAAGCCCTGTTAATCTTCACTGTGGCCTTGGGAAACAGTCATAATAGAAGCTGAAACTCTCGTATAAGTTGCTGGCTTTCCATGGACTGTTTTGTGATGCTGGTTATAGTTTGACCTGACTTCTGCACCTTGATAGGGAAAATCACCCATGAAATCCTGGATAATCTTCACTGTGGCCTTGGGAAACAGTCATAATGAGAGCCTGATACGCCTGTCTGAGAATCCTCTCATATAAGTTGTTGGCTTTCCACGGACTGTTTTGTGATGCTGGTGACAGTTTGACCCGACTTCTGCACCTTGAAAGGGGAAATCACCCATGTAAACCTGGTCAATCTTCTCTGTGGCCTTAGGAAACACTTGTAATGTTAGCCTGGCACGCCTGTTTGAGAATCCTCTCGTATAAGTTGCTGGCTTTCCACGGAGTGTTTTGTGATGCTGGTTATAGTTTGACCTGACTTCTGCATCTTGAAAGGGAAAATCACCCATGAAATCCTGGATAATCTTCTCAGTGGCCTTGGGAAACAGTTGTAATGGGATATCATTATATATAACAATATTGACGTAAGAACATTTAATTCTTTATTTTTCCAAGGCATGAGTGACCCCCAAACCCTCCCTTCCACAGGACCCGTCAAGCCAGTCCGCCCTGCAAGACTGCCTGGTCAGGATGGGGTCCAGCCTTGCACAGAACTGCTTGGCTGGCCAGTGCCACAAGTTGGTGGTGACAAAGTAAAGCCCTCCATGACTGCTACAGCCTGATGGATGGATCTCATGGTAGGGTATGATGGGCTGAGAGAGAAGGATGATGATGTAGCAAGGTAAGGTTCAGTTTATTTTACCCTGCTGCCAACGAGTGAACTTTTGATATGCAGTTTGAAATGTCTGTCAACTTAAGGTGTCTGGTGCAGTTTAGGGAAGGGTTAACTTTCTTTTTTTCAGCCTATGTTAAGAGCAGGGAAAGTGTAGAGTGACAGGACTTAGAGGAAGAGAAGGAAAAGGAATGTCAGTTAGAGAAGGGAGGGAAGGAGAATATGGATAAGGATGTAGAGAGGGAGAAAGGAAGAGAAGGGAAGGAAAGAAATATAAAGAAAAAAACTGGAAATGAAAGGAAAATAAAGAGGAAGGAGAATATGCAAATACCAAGATGGAGACAGAGAGAGAAAGGAAAGAAGGAAGGAAAGAAATATATATAAAAAAAAGATTAGGAACAAGAGGAAAATAAATAAAGGATGAGGAGGAGGAGGAGGTAGAATATACAAATAAAGATGGAGACAGAGAGAGAGAAAGGAAGGAAGGAGAATATTCAAATAAAGATTGAGAGGAAGAGAATGGTCATCTGTTTTGTCCCCTGCTAGTTGAGCACTCCTGGTCGCATGTTCCCCAAGTCTCTGCGGGTATGTGGTCCCTGAGTGAAGACGCTCGGCTGTAACTTGGCAGCTAACCACGGGCTGTTCTGGAAAATACTCTCATTGTGATTCCCCCCTCCCAAAATTACCTTAAGTAACTCCAACCAAACCTTACCTAACTTTCCCTAACCTAACCTCACCTATCCTGCCCTGCTCAAGAGTACAGACTTGGGGAATATGCCTCCTGGTAACCCCTGTCATGGCCTGCAGGTGTGTGGTGACCCAGGCTGTGGAGGGTGGCTGCCACACTCACTGCTCCAGCCACTCACAGCTGTACCTCAGGAGCCAGACACCATCTGCTTCACTCCTGCCCAGACTTTGCCACTCACACCCAACAGCTGATTCATCTTAAGGTAGGACTGCTTGATTATTTTTACTGTTATTATTATTATTATCATTATTATTATTATTATTATTATTATTATTATTATTATTATTATTATTATTATTATTATTATTATTATTAAGCCAAGAAACAGGCCCTGCTGGAAAGAGTCAAAGGCTATAAACCAGAGGGTGAGTGACATTGTTATGAATATTAAGAACATTTTCTTCAGTAATCTTTGACAGAGTTGCAGTGTTATGATAAATGAAATTATGAAACTTAGGTTGCAAAGCAGCCTGAATCTACGACCTGTTGTTCGTTGTTTTTTGGTCTACCAAAACTTCTGTACTCTCAATTTTAGGCACTTGATACACTAAAGCAATTAATAAATCACGAACACAGACTTTACTTGTTCATTATGTATTTATACCTTGGAGGAAGATTTATACCACTTGGCATTCCAAACCAAAACAAACCTTCTTCATCTTTTGACCTGTATCGCTTTTCATCGGCTCATCACGGCCATCACTTCTTCTGGTACTAACTCTCCTCTCTGCCCCTCGTAGTTGCTACATTCTACAATTAGGTGTTCCACTGTTTCTTTCTCCCCAGTGTCCTAGACAGCTACAGCCCTTTGTGTTGGTAAGTCTCATACCTGTCAAGCTACTGTGGTGTCTTGCCATAAGATTTTGCGTTTGAGACCATAAGTTTGTGTTGAAAAGACGTAAGACTTGACAGGTATGGAACTTCCGACGGACTCAAGCAGGGTGCACGAGGTCCCCCCCCCCCCCCCCCCACACACACACACACTAACCGTAACAGTAGCCGTTACTCAGCACGCTCACATGAATTTAAATATGGCACGTACGATATATTTCAAATTGTTTAAAACAAACATGTTAAAAAAAAAACGCCAGCGGAGAAAAAAAATAAGATTTTCAACTTACATTGTAAAACTTGAAAATCACCGAAATTACGTAAGACATACGCAAAAAACGTAAGACTTGACAGGTACGAAGTCTTGGTGAGAGTGAGTTCGGCCCCTCAACGGCTCCTTTCGGTACTGTGCGGGTTTTGGCCTTTTGAATATCTCATTACCACGAGTTCTACTGACTACATTCTGTTTGGTACTTTCCAGATTGACCATAAGTCTTCGTGGAATCTATTGGTAAAATGGTTCAAGCTATACATGCGGCCGGAGATTAGACAAAAATGCGAGAATGGTGTAAGCTTGGGTGCGAGTATTTAGCTTGTAATAACTGAATGGTAGAGTGTTTCTCACCACTTCACCTGAAATATGTTAGCATAAACACTTGGGATCAATGTCTTGTAGACTATAGGCACCGTGCATCATGACTTATCACGTGAGAGATTTTAAAGTGTGCGAGTCTTCATGGCATCAACAGGCCTTGACTCTGTTTTAGTTAAAGTAGCGAGCGATCACTGACAATTTTGGGGGGACAGAACTCCTCTAATTGTCGCTGACTGTATGGCTTGTCCCATTACCTCATGCAGTGTGTGTGTGTGTGTGTGTGTGTGTGTGTGTGTGTGTGTGTGTATTCACCTAGTTGTGACATACAGGAAAAGAGCTACGCTGGCGCTGTCCCGTCTCCATATCCTCTCTTATTCAACTTTTTCTTAAAATCTTGAATGTTTCTTGCACAAACCACCTCCTCCTCCAGTCCATTCCATAGCTCAATGCTTCTGTTTGGGAAGCAAAACTTTTTCACATCTCGCCTACACGTGGTCGCCCTCAACTTCTTTCCATTTCCTCTCGTTTCTCTCTCGCTCCACACACACTCCGGATTCTCCACCCTGCTCGCCACCCTGTACACCGCTATCAGGTCTCCTCTTTCTCTTCTTCTCTCCAGGGTCGTAAGCCCCATGCTATTGAGTCTCTCCTCGTAAGTCCGATCCCTAAGTTCCGGTACCATCTTAGTTGCGCATTCTCTGTACTCTTTCCAGCTTTTTTATATTCTTCTTTTCATGAGGAGACCAGACCACTGCTGCATACTCCAACCTTGGCCTTATCATTGTAACTATTAATTTCTTCATCATCTCGTCCAAATACACAAATGATGTCCTTATGTTCCTCAGCAAGTTCATAGTTTGTCCCGTTATCCTGTTGATGTGTTTGTCCGGTGACATGTTCTCTGAGACAGTATGTGTGTGTGTGTGTGTGTGTGTGTGTGTGTGTTTGCCTATAAAAAACATCATCATGGTAAATCCTCCTCCTCCTCCTCCTCCTCCACTTGATCTCTATAAAATCAAAGGAGATTGTGACAAGTGGGAAGAAGAGGAGGAGGAGGAAGAAGGGGAAGAGGAGGAGGAGAAGAGAGAGGAATTGAAGTGTATGCAAATTCATTCTTTTCTTCTTCTTCCTCTCCTCCTCCTCCTCCTTCCTCCTCCTCATGTTCGACTTCTTCATTTTGTTCTTTTTCTTCTTTTTATTATCATTCTTTCTCCTCTTCTCCTTCCTTTCCTTATCAAAAGTTTTATTATTACTATTATTATTATTATTATTATTATTATTATTATTATTATTATTATTATTATTATTATTGTTATTATTGTTATTATTCTAGTAGTAGTACAGAGAGAGAGAGAGAGAGAGAGAGAGAGAGAGAGAGAGAGAGAGAGAGAGAGAGAGAGAGAGAGAGAGAGAGAGAGAGAGAGAGAGAGAGGATATTGGTTTAAGTTTCCTATGTTTCTTTCGCAGATAGCAAGGAAGAAAGGAAGAAAGATAGAAAACAAGAAAAAAAAGAACAACAACAACAATGACAAAGTAAGTGCATGTTTAATTGTTTATTATTATTATTATTATTATTATTATTATTATTATTATTATTATTATTATTATTATTATTATTATTATTACTACTATTATTACTATTACTATTATTATTATTTATTCTTTCTTTTACGTCTGTTCTTTCTTGTGGTCTTTTTTCTCCTCCTGTCTTCTTTCTTCCTCCTCCTCCTCCTCTTTCTTCCTCTTATTCTCCTCCTTCCTTCCTTCTTATTTTTGTTCCTCCTTCTTTCTCCTCTTTCTTCTATTTCCTCCTCCTCCTCCTCCTCTCTTATTCTTCTTTTTCTTTTTCTTCTTCTTCTTCTTCTTCTTCCTCCTCTCTCAGTTCCTTCTTCCTTCCTTCCTTCCTTCCTTCCTTCCTTCCTTCTTCTGGTACACACACACACACACACACACACACACACACACACACACACACACACACACACACACACACACATCATATACTTTCAACCTGAAATAAGCTAAATGAACTTTATAATGATATTTGTGAAAATCACTTAATCTGCCAGCATGTCCATGATACTGACTTCTTTGCTACTATGACTAAATGAAAGAACTGCTGGTGATCATAACCTGTAGTGTACAAAATAGTGTAAGACAGGAGCTGACCTCAAACAGTACCATGCCAACGCTGTGGTGGCTGAGCATAAGATATTTAACCCTTTCAGTACGTGAGGCAGACGTCGGCGTCACAGTATGGAAAGGGGTAAGAGGAAATGGAAGAGGATTAACCCCCTTCTAAACCTCTTAATCCTCTTCCATTTCCTCTTAATCCTCTTCTAAACCTCTTAAGAGGAAATGGAAGAGGATTTAGAGGTTTAGAAGAGGATTAATCCTCTTCCATTTCCTCCTAACCCTTTCCATACTGTGATGCCGACGTCTGCATCACTGTATTGAAAGGGTTAAGGTTATTTCCTATTGAAAATTATGTTACAAATGCCGGCTGTCCCGGGTGTCCATATGGGAGACACTCAGCGCTAGGAGGAGTCCAGGCACTGCCAGACACATGTACTCCATACCATGATTAGGTCTCTGGCATTGCTCCTTCAAATGTTCCGGAGGCTTACAGCCACCCTAAAGAGAGAGAGAGAACATAAGAACAAAAGAACATAGGGAAACTGCAAGAGGCCGGGTGGCCTACACAGGGCAGCTCCAGAATCCCCCCCACTACTCACGGTGGGTGAGGTGTAGTTACAGGGGTTACAGGTAGAGGCTTGTTCCTCGTTATACCGGCGGTACCGAAGCACGCATCCAGTACCCCGTCACCTTACTGCACCCACATCTCACTGCCACCTATCGTCCTCGTCCATGTAGCTATCCAGTCTACTCTTAAAACAAGCTATCGTCCCTGCACTAACTATGTGATTTCTGAATCTGTTCCATTCCCCCACCACCCTATTACTAAACCAATGCTTGCCTATATCTCTCCTAAATCTATACTTTTCTAATTTTAATCCATTACTGCGAGTTCTATCCTGCTGGCTAATTCTCAGTACTTTACTTATATCGCCTTTGTTGTAACCCTTGACCCATTTGAATACTTCTATCAGATCTCCCCGCACTCTTCGTCTCTCTAGTGAATGTAAGTTTAGATGTTTCAGCCTATTTTGATATGGGAGGTTCCTCAGCCCCTGAATCATCTTGGTCATCCTCCTCTGAACTGATTCTAGCAAGTTGATGTCCATTCTGTAGTGTGGGCACCAAAACTGGACAGCATAATCTAAGTGTGGCCTAACTAACGCTAAATAGAGTCTGAGGATGACCTCTGCACTCCTGTTGGTTACCATCCTGTTAATAAAGCCTAATACCCTGTTAGCCCTATTCCTCGCACTAATACATTGCTTCCTTACTTTTAGGTCAGAGTTCACTAACACTCCCAAATCCCTTTCACGCTCTGATCTGCCTATCGCTGTGGAGTCTAAACTATACCCGTGTAATGGGTTGCGTGTTCCTACACTAAGCACGCTACACTTGGTGATGTTAAAATTCATCTGCCATTTCTCTGACCAAGCTGACAGTTTGTTGAGATCCTCCTGCAGTGCTCTAGCATCCTCCCCTGCCCTAATAGTGCGTCCTATTTTGGTGTCATCTGCAAATTTACCTATGTCACTAGCTATCCCATTGTCTATGTCATTGCTGTAGATAATGAATAAAAGCGGGCCTAAAACTGAACCTTGAGGAGCCCCACTGGTAACATTACCCCATTCACATTTTTTACCGTTAATGGTAACCCTCTGTTTCCTGTCGCTAATCCACGCCTTAATCCAGTCAAATACCTTCTCTCTTATCCCATGAGCCCTGACTTTATTCAACAGTCTCTGGTGAGGTACCTTATCGAAGGCCTTACTAAAATCAAGATAAGCTACTTCATAGCTCTCATCATTGTCAGCTGCCTCGTATACTCTATTGTAAAAGGATATAAGATTAGTGAGGCACGACTTTCCTTTAGTAAACCCATGCTGTCGTTAATTAAATTATGTCTGTCAATATGGTCCCTAATACTATCAGCTATTATTGATTCAATCATTTTACCTATAACTGACGTCAAACTGATTGGCCTATAGTTCTCCATAGCAGATTTGTCACCCTTCTTAAATATTGGAATAACGTGTGCCTGCCTCCTTGAAACAGGCACCCCCTGTGTCTGGCGACTTCCTAAATACTTCCGTTAACTGCCCACTGATTTCAGTTTCACATTCCTTTATTACCCTGGGGAAAAGTTCATCTGGCCCTGGCGCCTTGGTGACTTTAAGTCTTTCTATCTGTCTAATCACGAGCTCCCTACTGATGTTGATGTCGGTTAATCCTTCTACCTCTTCTCCCCTGTAGATCTGTTCTCCCTGAGGTATATCATCTAATCTTTCTTTGGTAAATACAGTTAAGAAATACCTATTTAACGCCTCGCTCATTTCCTCATCTCTATCAATCAGTGTTTCTCCTGACTTAAGCGGCCCTATCTTATCCCTAACCTTGGTCTTATAAGGCTGAAAGAAGCCCTTTGGATTGGTCTTTGCTTCCCTGGCATTTCTAATCTCATAATTACGTTTTGCCATACTCGTGTTCTTTTTCACTGTTTTAGCTAAATCGTTGTAACTGTCCATTGGGTGAGTTTCCCCCCTTTTGATCCTAACCTATAGTTACTAGACTATAGATAACTAGACTCCTGCTTCGTCCCTCCACACTAAGCCATATAGTTTTTAACACTTAATAAATAGTTATAGAGTTGTTTATGTTACGCTGTTGCCTTTGAAGTTAATAAATAGTGAATAATTGTTGATGAGGAGGTAAATATTGTTAGGCCCGCCGCCTGCCCCAGTGTTCTTCCCGCGGCCATGTTAAGGTTCCTCGCGCAGTGCTGGGAGAAAAGGGCACAAATGTCTGAATAAGTGAAGATAATTGTGACTTTATTTCAGGTTAGAAAATTACCTAACACTGAAAAGGAAGGTGTGAATAAGAGGAAGGGAGGAACGAGAGGAGGAGGACCTGACTCAAAGCGTTACAGGTCAAAAGAAGATGGTGAACCACCCCCTCCGCACCATGGCCAGCACCGCACCAACTCCTGCCCACACAGCCATGGGTGAGGGAACGTCCCGCCCGGCCCCGCCCCTCACTGCCCCATCAAGCACCTGCTGTCCTGCCCCCCACGCCACCTGCTCCCACGACACCTCCGTGCCCTAGCCGTGCTGCCCACCCTGACCTGCCCACGGTGCTGGCGGCGGCAGGCGTCCACCCTCACGGCAGGAAGCTGTCACCCGCCTCACCTGCGCCTTCCTCGGGAGGACGGGGCAGCCTGTGAGGCCCACATGCCGGTAAAGATTCGTTTTTTACTCTTGAAAATAAAAGGGATAATGTTTATGAAAGCGCGACGACCGTGGCGACGCTGCAGCCGCCGCAGCCGTAAAATAGCTTGCAGAGGGGGTGGTTGCGCCCTCCTCGACCCCCCCTTCTAACCAGGGGTAGCATAGCCCCCCCTGGACCCTCCCTCACATGTATATGTGACTTATTTCAGCGAGGAGGTATTTCTCGCAGCACCGGCTGCAGCGTCGCCGCGGCCGCCGCCAGAGGAGGCAACGTGCTTTCGTAAACATTATCCCCTATTTTCAAGAGTAAAAAAAAAATCCTTGAATTGGATTTTCAAAGCGTTTCCATGACTGTTGAAGGTTTGTAGAAAAGATATATGAAGAGATAGTGATGTTTCATAAGGTAGGTAATGAGATGCTGGCGCAGACCTAAAACGAATCTTTACCCACATGCCTCCACACCAGGGCTCGTGTGAGTGACTACATCGCCGCGGCCCTGCTTAGTTAGATATGTGTTGAGAGAGTTGCCCATCTCACTGCGGTACTTGTCACCCTAGCCATGGGTTAGATATCATTATTCCATGTATTTTGAACCCCATACATATGCATCGCAAATTGACAGAAACACTGCTACCGATTTTAAAAGTTAGTGTTTTTTTGCGGGCCACGGTGTTGTGGGCCCGGGCATGGGAGGAATAGCGTACGACTCTCAATAATTTGGGCCACACTCGCCTGGTAAGGTTATATTAATTCTACAGTGTTCTACTGCTACTGTTGTATTTCTCTAGTTTTACGAAACAATTACGGCTAACACTGTTTACGCGCGCCACATTTGACTGCTCTGGCGACGGGCGCGGCGGCGGTGCAGCTGGTGTTGCGAGAAATACCTCCTCGCAGAAATAAGTCGCATATACATGTGGGGGGGGTGCAGGGGGCCGTTAGCTGTTAGGTCATAAAGTTCGGTTGGGATAGTTTAAATATGTTCCCCCACCCTAAACCCTCTGCGAGCTATTTTGCGGCTGTGGCGGCGGATGATGAAATTGCAATAAGTCAGTTTGTAGTAGTTTCTGAAGAAAAAAAATTATCTCCAAATGAAAAAGCACAATGTTTTGGCCCGAAATAAATAGCCAGTGTATCAAATTACAGGCATCTTGTACCTCACACAGTTTATGCATTTCTTCTCAGCCATGGCACACTCCTGTGATTGATGATTGCCAAGGCATTTGAAACATTATTTTGGGGCTTCCCCATTTCTCTTAGCAGTACAGTTGGCCTCAAGATGGCCGTATCTCTGACAATGATAGCATATAATTGCATGGTATCTGTCTCATTGTGTATATTTCCCATTCTAATATCACCTTGTCATGATTCTTGTGACTCAGCTCTCTCACAGTTGGGTCACACCTCAGAATGTAGTGCATCGTGCCGCCAGCCGCATGCTTGCTAAAAACCATCTCAATCTTATCCTCAACACCCTCAATTATGTATAAGAACTCATTGTGGTCTAAGATGGTCTCCTTTATCTTTTCCTTGGTCTCCTCTTTATGCACATTGCATCTTTGGTTTCATCTTTCTAACACTCTTGGTACTAATTTGCTCAACAGACTCCAGTTTTTGAGCAGCCTCAGCCCTTGTGTTCTCATTATCAAAGTTCATGACAATGTTACCTCCATTAGTGAGTCGTGAATCAATTATTTGAATGCCATTCAATGCCTGGGAGACTTCATCCTTCATGTCTGTTGCCTTCTTTTCCGGGGGCTTCGTGGTGCAGTGGTTAGCACACTCAGCTCA
The DNA here is from genome assembly GCF_024679095.1 of Eriocheir sinensis. Lineage (NCBI taxonomy): Eukaryota > Metazoa > Arthropoda > Malacostraca > Decapoda > Varunidae > Eriocheir > Eriocheir sinensis. The sequence goes on along the minus strand of NW_026111580.1, from coordinate 57,468 downwards.
CAATCGAGAGAGCCCGGACTCGATTCCTGGGCGGAGTGGAAAAATTTGGGCAGCTTTTCCGATACCCTACGCCCCTGTCCACCCAGCAGTGAATGGATACCAGGTATTAATCGGGGGTTGTGTCCTGTCTCCTGAGGTCTGTTCCCTTCTCCTATAATTCCTTCCCATTTTGTCCCTCTCTGGCATATGACCACAGATGTTGTGTCCCGTCTTCTGGGGTCTGTTCCCTTCTCCTATGATTCCTTCCCCTTCTGTCCCTATCTGGCATATGACCACAAATGTTGTGTCGCGTCTCCTGGGGTCTGTTCCCTTCTCCTATAATTCCTTCCCCTTCTGTCCCTCTCCGGCATATGACCACAGATGTTGTGTCCCGTCTCCTGGGGTCTGTTCCCTTCTCCTATAATTCCTTACCCTTCTGTCTCTCTCCGGCATATGACCACAGATGTGGTGTCCCGTCTCCTGGGGTCTGTTCCCTTCTCCTATAATTCCTTACCCTTCTGTCTCTCTCCGGCATATGACCACAGATGTGGTGTCCCGTCTCCTGGGGTCTGTTCCCTTCTCCTATAATTCCTTACCCTACTCTCTCTCCGGCATATGACCACAGATGTTGTGTCCCGTCTCCTGGGGTCTGTTCCCTTCTCCTATAATTCCTTCCCCTTCTGTCTCTCTCCGGCATATGACCACAGATGTTGTGTCCCGTCTCCTGGGGTCTGTTCCCTTCTCCTATAATTCCTTCCCCTTCTGTCTCTCTCCGGCATATGACCACAGATGTTGCGTCCACTAAACAAAACTTTCCAACTTTCCATCCAGGCCCCTCAAGAGAGCCTACCGGCACTACAGGCGTACACGTAAAAAAAATTAAAAATAATAATAATAAATAAAAAAAAACATGTCAAGTCCCTATGACACGCTGTGCTGGCTCCGGCTCTGCTCACATTACTACCATTAGATTTGCATTGCTGGCGTGAGGTGCACTCTTCATTACACACACGCGCGCATACGTACATGTGTGTGTGTGTGTGTGTGTGTGTGTGTGTGTGTGTGTGTTCATTAACCCGGTGGTGGTAGCAGCGGGGATCATGTTTCTTAATGTCCCTCCAGGTGAGAAAAATGAGAAAAGATCACCCTCACACAAACCATTTCATAATATATATCAAAGCATTTGTGATCAGATTATGCATCATCTATTTTTTGGGGTCTATTATCATGGCACAAATTTGGCCCGTCACTGCTACACGGTAAAGCCAAAAATTTGGCCCATCGCTGCTACACGGTAAAGCCACAAATTTGGCCCGTCACTGCTACACGGTAAAGCCACAAATTTGGCCCGTCGCTGCTACACGGTAAAGCCACAAATTTGGCGCGTCGCTGCTACACTGTAAAGCCACAAATTTGGCCCGTCGCTGCTACACGGTAAAGCCACAAATTTGGCGCGTCGCTGCTACACTGTAAAGCCACAAATTTGGCCCGTCGCTGCTACACGGTAAAGCCACAAATTTGGCGCGTCGCTGCTACACTGTAAAGCCACAAATTTGGCCCGTCGCTGCTACACAGTTAATTATTGATACACATGAACACAAAATCCTGCTCAGCTGTCTTTAATATTTTTAGAGCTAGCTCACAAGATGTCCAATCATTTCCATGCATATCTCCTATTTTTTTCATACTGTCCCTGATATTCATGTGTGTTTGTGTGTGTTTTTCTCCGTTTGTATTTCATGTGCATCACAGGGATTTTGTGTGTACTTGTGGCAACTATTCACGCACACACACACCAAACCCCGTAGAGCTATCTTTAATATTTTTAGATCTACCTCACAAAACGTCCAAACTTTTTCAGACCTGGCGACTGTGGGAGTCAAGTTGTTGGTGGTGCCTAGGCTGGAACACTCCCCGCCCAGGGCTACGACAACCCGAGGAGGCACAGCAAGACTCTGCCCCTGGCTTATAAGGTATTGGTGGTGGTAGTAGTAGTAGTAGTAGTAGTAGTAGTAGTAGTGGTAGTAGTAGTAGTAGTTATAAGCCAAGATGTATAATAACTGTTTGTGGTTTTGTTTGGGTAGGTTAGGTTTAAGGTATCTTCTAACACATGACAGCCAGCACCTTAGGGTATAAATCAACACAGAATGACCTCACTTTGTTGCATAAAAAGTCTCATTAGCAAGGAAGCATAGATGAATTTTCTGGGCCAAGACCTAGAGTGTTTGCTTTGGGCTTTGATAGGTTAAGTTAGGTCAAGTGTAGATCATCTTCAAACACAGGACAGCTGGTAACTTGTGGCATAAATCAACACAGAATGACCTCACTTTGTTGTATAAAATGTCTTGTTAGTAAGGAAGCATGTATGAATTTTCTGAGTCAAGACCTGTAGTAACTGTTTAGGGTTTTGCTAGGTTAGATAGGTTTAGGGTATCTTGAAGTGTATAAATCAACACAGAATGACCTCACTTTGTTGTATAAAATGTCTTTTTAGTAAGGAAGCATGTATGAATTTTCTGAGTCAAGACTTATAGTAACTGTTTAGGGTTTTGTTAGGTTAGATCAGGTTAAGTTTAGGGTGTCTTCAAACACAAGACAGCCAGAAATCTATAACACACATCAACACAGAATGACCTCACTTTGTTGTATAGGAAGTCTCATTAGCAAGGAAGCATATATGAATTTTCTGAGTCAAGACCTGTAGTGACTGTTTAGGGTTTTGTTAGGGTAGATCAGGGTAAGTTTAGGGTGTCTGCAAGAACAAGATAGCCAGAAACCTATAGCACAGACCAGCACAGAATGACCTCACTTTGTTGTATAAAATGTCTCATTAGTAAGGAAGCATAGATGAATTTTCTGAGTCAAGGCTTATAGTAACTTCAAAACACACAAGACAGCCAGAAACCTGTAGCACAGACCAGCACAGAATGACCTCACTTTGCTGTACAGAAAGTCTCATTAGTAAAGAAGCATTGATGAATTTTCTGTCTGCCTTAAGCTGTGTAGGATTCCATAACCCTAAGGGGAGAGTACGCCAAGGGTGGTGGTGTCTTTTGTCTGCCGTATGTTTAAATGCTCCATCAAAAGGATTTAAATGGCCTGTGTGTGGGCGTGGCACACTGGGGGCAGGGCAAGTAGTGTGTCGCTATGATATCACGGTACGGTTATTTTAGTGCCAGAAGTACGTTTTTTTGTAACGGTTCAATATATTTCCTCAAGTCCAGTACGGCAGGAAAGTACAGTGGACGCCAGAGTGACTTATTTCTGCCAGGAGGTATTTCTCGCAACATTGCCGCCCTGTCATGTCTTGTGCCGTGTATTTCCACAGTGCTTCCACCGCCACACACCTTCCCTTTCTGTTCCTCTTTGGCATATGACCACAGATGTTGCGCCCACTAAACGAAACTTTCTACTTTCCCTTCTACAATTCCTTCCCCTCCTGTCCCTCTCCGGCTTATGACCACAGATGTTGCACCCACTAAACCAAACTTTCCCTTCTACAATTCCTTCCCCTCCTGTCCCTCTCTGGCATATGACCACAGATGTTGCGCCCACTAAACCAAACTTTCCCTTCTCCTATAATTCCTTCCCCACCTGTCCCTCTCCGGCATATGACCACAGATGTTGCGCCAACTAAACCAAACTTTGTACTTTCCCTTCTCCTATAATTCCTTCCCCTCCTGTCTCTCTCCGGCATATGACCACAGATGTTGCGCCGAATAAACCAAACTTTCCAAACTTTTCTTTCCACCACACACCACCTGCTGAATAATTTTAAACTAACCAAACCTGTCTTATTCTAACCTAACCTACCTAATGGGCAACCCCTTACGCTGTGTTGTTAATGACACTCACAAACACTTGGCTGTTTTCCATCACATTTACGTCCTGGATTGATGCACAAGACTTTCCTGTGGTGTGAATATGTCCTTCATTTGAATGTGACCAACAAGGATGGAAATATTCCACCAGAAGGGCTGAGGCAGACTACAGTAACCCAGGGATGGGGCAGACTACAGTAACCCAGGGATGGGGCAGACTACAGTAACCCAGGGATGGGGCAGCAGGTACAGGCAGGAGGGATGGGGCAGACTACAGTAACCCAGGGATGGGGCAGCAGGTACAGGCAGGAGGGATGGGGCAGACTACAGTAACCCAGGGATGGGGCAGACTACAGTAACCCAGGGATGGGGCAGCAGGTACAGGCAGGAGGGATGGGGCAGACTACAGTAACCCAGGGATGGGGCAGCAGGTACAGGCAGGAGGGATGGGGCAGACTACAGTAACCCAGGGATGGAGCAGACTACAGTAACCCAGGGATGGGGCAGACTACAGTAACCCAGGGATGGGGCAGACTACAGTAACCCAGGGATGGGGCAGCAGGTACAGGCAGGAGGGATGGGGCAGACTACAGTAACCCAGGGATGGGGCAGACTACAGTAACCCAGGGATGGGGCAGACTACAGTAACCCAGGGATGGGGCAGACTACAGTAACCCAGGGATGGGGCAGACGACAGTAACCCAGGGATGGGGCAGCAGGTACAGGCAGGAGGGATGGGGCAGACTACAGTAACCCAGGGATGGAGCAGACTACAGTAACCCAGGGATGGGGCAGCAGGTACAGGCAGGAGGGATGGAGCAGACTACAGTAACCCAGGGATGGAGCAGACTACAGTAACCCAGGGATGGGGCAGACTACAGTAACCCAGGGATGGGGCAGACTACAGTAACCCAGGGATGGAGCAGACTACAGTAACCCAGGGATGGGGCAGCAGGTACAGGCAGGAGGGATGGGACAGACTACAGTAACCAGGGATGGGGCAGCAGGTACAGGCAGGAGGGATGGGACAGACTACAGTAACCCAGGGATGGAGCAGCAGGTACAGGCAGGGGGGATGGGGCAGACTACAGTAACCCAGGGATGGGGCAGACTACAGTAACCCAGGGATGGGGCAGCAGGTACAGGCAGGAGGGGCAGACTACAGTAACCCAGGGATGGAGCAGACTACAGTAACCCAGGGATGGGGCAAACTACAGTAACCCAGGGATGGGGCAGACTACAGTAACCCAGGGATGGGGCAGACTACAGTAACCCAGGGATGGGGCAGCAGGTACAGGCAGGAGGGATGGGGCAGACTACAGTAACCCAGGGATGGGGCAGCAGGTACAGGCAGGAGGGATGGGACAGACTACAGTAACCCAGGGATGGGAAAGCAGGTACAGGCAGGAGGGATGGGACAGACTACAGTAACCCAGGGATGGGGCAGCAGGTACAGGCAGGAGGGATGGGACAGACTACAGTAACCCAGGGATGGGGCAGCAGGTACAGGCAGGAGGGATGGGACAGACTACAGTAACCCAGGGATGGAGCAGACTACAGTAACCCAGGGATGGGGCAGACTACAGTAACCCAGGGATGGGGCAGACTACAGTAACCCAGGGATGGAGCAGACTACAGTAACCCAGGGATGGGGCAGCAGGTACAGGCAGGAGGGATGGGACAGACTACAGTAACCAGGGATGGGGCAGCAGGTACAGGCAGGAGGGATGGGACAGACTACAGTAACCCAGGGATGGAGCAGCAGGTACAGGCAGGGGGGATGGGGCAGACTACAGTAACCCAGGGATGGGGCAGACTACAGTAACCCAGGGATGGGGCAGCAGGTACAGGCAGGAGGGATGGGGCAGACTACAGTAACCCAGGGATGGAGCAGACTACAGTAACCCAGGGATGGGGCAAACTACAGTAACCCAGGGATGGGGCAGACTACAGTAACCCAGGGATGGGGCAGACTACAGTAACCAGGGATGGGGCAGCAGGTACAGGCAGGAGGGATGGGGCAGACTACAGTAACCCAGGGATGGGGCAGCAGGTACAGGCAGGAGGGATGGGACAGACTACAGTAACCCAGGGATGGGGCAGCAGGTACAGGCAGGAGGGATGGGACAGACTACAGTAACCCAGGGATGGGGCAGCAGGTACAGGCAGGAGGGATGGGACAGACTACAGTAACCCAGGGATGGGGCAGCAGGTACAGGCAGGAGGGATGGGACAGACTACAGTAACCCAGGGATGGGGCAGCAGGTACAGGCAGGAGGATGGGACAGACTACAGTAACCCAGGGATGGGGCAGCAGGTACAGGCAGGAGGGATGGGACAGACTACAGTAACCCAGGGATGGGGCAGCAGGTACAGGCAGGAGGGATGGGGCAGACTACAGTAACCCAGGGATGGGGCAGCAGGTACAGGCAGGAGGGATGGGACAGACTACAGTAACCCAGGGATGGAGCAGCAGGTACAGGCAGGAGGGATGGGGCAGACTACAGTAACCCAGGGATGGGGCAGACTACAGTAACCCAGGGATGGGGCAGACTACAGTAACCCAGGGATGGGGCAACAGGTACAGGCAGGAGGGATGGGGCAGACTACAGTAACCCAGGGATGGGGCAGCAGGTACAGGCAGGAGGGATGGGGCAGACTACAGTAACCCAGGGATGGGGCAGCAGGTACAGGCAGGATGGATGGGACAGACTACAGTAACCCAGGGATGGGGCAGCAGGTACAGGCAGGAGGGATGGGGCAGACTACAGTAACCCAGGGATGGGGCAGCAGGTACAGGCAGGAGGGATGGGGCAGACTACAGTAACCCAGGGATGGGGCAGCAGGCACAGGCAGGAGGGATGGGGCAGACTACAGTAACCCAGGGATGGGGCAGACTACAGTAACCCAGGGATGGAGCAGCAGGTACAGGCAGGAGGGATGGAACAGACTACAGTAACCCAGGGATGGGGCAGACTACAGTAACCCAGGGATGGAGCAGCAGGTACAGGCAGGAGGGATGGGACAGACTACAGTAACCCAGGGATGGAGCAGCAGGTACAGGCAGGAGGGATGGGGCAGACTACAGTAACCCAGGGATGGGGCAGACTACAGTAACCCAGGGATGGGGCAGACTACAGTAACCCAGGGATGGGGCAGCAGGTACAGGCAGGAGGGATGGGACAGACTACAGTAACCCAGGGATGGGGCAGACTACAGTAACCCAGGGATGGGGCAGCAGGTACAGGCAGGAGGGATGGGGCAGACTACAGTAACCAAGGGATGGGGCAGCAGGTACAGGCAGGAGGGATGGGGCACACTACAGTAACCCAGGGATGGGGCAGCAGGTACAGGCAGGAGGGATGGGACAGACTACAGTAACCCAGGAATGGGGCAGCAGGTACAGGCAGGAGGGATGGGACAGACTACAGTAACCCAGGGATGGGGCAGCAGGTACAGGCAGGAGGGATGGGGCAGACTACAGTAACCCAGGGATGGGTCAGCAGGTACAGGCAGGAGGGATGGGACAGACTACAGTAACCCAGGGATGGGGCAGCAGGTACAGGCAGGAGGGATGGGACAGACTACAGTAACCCAGGGATGGGGCAGCAGGTACAGGCAGGAGGGATGGGGCAGACTACAGTAACCCAGGGATGGGGCAGCAGGTACAGGCAGGAGGGATGGGACAGACTACAGTAACCCAGGGATGGGGCAGCAGGTACAGGCAGGAGGGATGGGGCAGACTACAGTAACCCAGGGATGGTGCAGACTACAGTAACCCAGGGATGAGGCAGCAGGTACAGGCAGGAGGGATGGGGCAGACTACAGTAACCCAGGGATGGGGCAGACTACAGTAACCCAGGGATGGGGCAGCAGGTACAGGCAGGAGGGATGGGGCAGACTACAGTAACCCAGGGATGGGGCAGCAGGTACAGGCAGGAGGGATGGGGCAGACTACAGTAACCCAGGGATGGGGCAGCAGGTACAGGCAGGAGGGATGTGGCAGACTACAGTAACCCAGGGATGGAGCAGACTACAGTAACCCAGGGATGGGGCAGACTACAGTAACCCAGGGATGGGCAGACTACAGTAACCCAGGGATGGAGCAGACTACAGTAACCCAGGGATGGGACAGACTACAGTAACCCAGGGATGGAGCAGACTACAGTAACCCAGGGATGGAGCAGACTACAGTAACCCAGGGATGGAGCAGACTACAGTAACCCAGGGATGGGACAGACTACAGTAACCCAGGGATGGGGCAGACTACAGTAACCCAGGGATGGAGCAGACTACAGTAACCCAGGGATGGGACAGACTACAGTAACCCAGGGATGGGACAGACTACAGTAACCCAGGGATGGGGCAGACTACAGTAACCCAGGGATGTGGCAGACTACAGTAACCCAGGGATGGAGCAGACTACAGTAACCCAGGGATGGAGCAGACTACAGTAACCCAGGGATGGAGCAGACTACAGTAACCCAGGGATGGAGCAGACTACAGTAACCCAGGGATGGAGCAGACTACAGTAACCCAGAGATGGAGCAGACTACAGTAAACCAGGGATGGAGCAGACTACAGTAACCCAGGGATGGAGCAGACTACAGTAACCCAGGGATGGGGCAGACTACAGTAACCCAGGGATGGAGCAGACTACAGTAACCCAGGGATGGAGCAGACTACAGTAACCCAGGGATGGAGCAGACTACAGTAACCCAGGGATGGAGCAGACTACAGTAACCCAGGGATGGAGCAGACTACAGTAACCCAGGGATGGAGCAGACTACAGTAACCCAGGGATGGAGCAGACTACAGTAACCCAGGGATGGGGCAGACTACAGTAACCCAGGGATGGAGCAGACTACAGTAACCCAGGGATGGGGCAGACTACAGTAACCCAGGGATGGGGCAGCAGGTACAGGTAGGAGGGATGGGGCAGACTACAGTAACCCAGGGATGGGGCAGACTACAGTAACCCAGGGATGGGACAGACTACAGTAACCCAGGGATGGGGCAGCAGGTACAGGCAGGAGGGATGGGGCAGACTACAGTAACCCAGGGAAGGGGCAGCAGGTAAACACTTGAAACACTTTATTATGCCTACAAAATACGTATGGCTTTATAATAAGGGAAAATGACTTTAGTAATTTGTAAGCTGCCCATTTAAACCAGATCGTGCTTTTTGGGAAGCATGTTTGTAATTTTGTTTTTGTTCAGTTGCCAATACATACATATGTAAAAAAAAGAAATTCATTACATAATACATATTTACCCCTCATAGAACATAATAATCTACTTATATACACTAGATACAGGTAGGTTTATCAATACTGACCAAGAATATACTGCTTATAATGTTTCTTGAATGTATGCAATGTTGGTAATAGTTAAATGTGATTTGGCACAAAATTCCAAATCTTAGGACCAGAATAAGCGATAAGCACGGAGGTATTCACGGGTGCGGGCGGGATAACTGTGTTGTGCTAGTGAGACTGAGAGGCAGGAGGCCAGGTGGCCAGACGCTGCTGTACTTACCGGGCGCTGTTCATTCAAAAAACATTCTCAGTCGCCCCCTGTCGATTTCTGACCCCCTGACCTTGTGTGTTATATCCGGAATCCATTTTAAGCAGGTCTGTTATATCCAGGATTTACTCTATGTATATATATATGTATATATATATATATATATATATATATATATATATATATATATATATATATATATATATATATATATATATTTTGTAGTCACCGTTGCGAGTGAAGCAGGATTAATCACACAAGACCTTCTTTTTTAATTATTTATTTATTTATTTATTATTATTATTATTATTATTATTATTATTATTATTATTATTATTATTATTATTATTATTATTATTATTATTATTATTATTATTATATTTATTATTGTTATTTATTTTTTTACAACTATGCCTATAGCGCCGGTAGGCTCTCTTGAGCGGCCTGGATGGTAGTCGGCCCCAGCCTGTCATGGCGCAAGCAAGTGTTTATATTGGCGCCATCTTCTCCGGGCTCATGCTGCCCCCCGGAACTTCTTGATTCACTTGGACGGTTTCCTCTAGTGTCCGAGTTGATGGGTGGTCTTCAGGACAGCATGTGGGTAGTCTTAGGCCACTCGGCGGTGACTGAAAAATCGCAGGTGGTAGCGTGGGGATTCGAACCCATGTTGTCCATCACGCGGTGAATGTGGGCCCAGCACGCTATCCCTCAGCCACCGCCTACCCTATTGTTTTTTTTTTTTTTTTTTTTTTTTTTTTACAACAAAGGAGGCAGCTCAAGGGCACACAAAAAAGAAAACAATAATAAAAAAAAAAGCCTGCTACTCGCTGCTCCTAAAAAAGAAACAAAAGAGGTGGCCGAAAGGAAGATCAAATACGGGAGGAGAGGTGTCCTGATACCCTCCTCTTGAAAGAGTTCAAGTCGTAGGCAGGAGGAAATACAGATGAAGGAAGATTGTTCCAGAGTTTACCAGCGTGAGGGATGAAAGAGTGAAGATGCTGGTTAACTCTTACATAAGGGGTTTGGACAGTATAGGGATGAGCATGCGTAGAAAGTCGAGTGCAGCGGGGCCGCGGGAGGGGGGGAGGCATGCAGTTAGCAAGTTCAGAAGAGCAGTCAGCGTGGAAATATCGATAGAAGATAGAAAGAGAGGCAACATTGCGGCGGAATTTAAGAGGTAGAAGACTATCAGTATGAGGAGGAGAGCTGATGAGACGAAGAGCCTTAGCCTCCACTCTGTCCAGAAGAGCTGTGTGAGTGGAGCCCCTCCACACATGAGATGCATACTCCATACGAGGGCGGACAAGGCCCCTGTATATGGACAGCAACTGTGCATGGGAGAAGAACTGGCGGAGACGGTACAGAACGCCCAGCCTCGAGGAAGCTGATTTAGTAAGAGATGAGATATGAAGTTTCCAGTTGAGATTTTGAGTTAAGGATAGACCGAGGATGTTTAGTGTTGAGGAAGGTGATAGCTGGGTGTTGTCAAAGAATAGGGGATAGTTGTTTGGAAGATTGTGTCGAGTGGATAGGTGGAGAAACTGTGTTTTTGAGGCGTTGAAGGACACCAGGTTCTTCTTGCCCCAATCGGAAATAATAGTAAGGTCTGAGGCTAAGCGTTCTGCAGCCTCCAGCCTTGAGTCGTTAAGTTCCTGAAGGGTGGGTCTTCTATTAAAAGAAGTTGAGTAATGCAGAGTGGAATCATCGGCGTGGGAATGGATAGGACAGTTCGTTTTGGAAAGAAGATCATCAATGAACAACAGAAAAAGAGTGGGAGATAGGACAGAACCCTGTGGGACACCACTGTTAATAGATTTAGGGGAAGAACATTGACCGTCTACCACAGCAGAAATAGAACGGTCAGAAAGGAAACTGGAGATAAAGGTACAGAGAGAAGGATAGAAACCGTAAGAGGGTAGTTTAGAAAGCAAAGATTTGTGCCAGACCCTATCAAAAGCTTTTGATATGTCCAGCGCAATAGCAAAAGTTTCACCGAAACGGCTAAGAGAGGATGACCAAGAGTCAGTTAATAAGGCTAGGAGATCACCAGTAGAACGCCCCTTGCGGAACCCATACTGGCGATCAGATAGAAGGTCAGAAGTGGAAAGATGCTTTTGAATCTTCCGGTTAAGGATTGATTCAAAAGCTTTAGATAGAAAAGAAAGTAAAGCTATAGGACGGTAGTTTGAGGGATTGGAGCGGTCACCCTTCTTAGGTACAGGCTGTATGAAGGCATACTTCCAGCAAGACCGTTTCCCTATTGTCTCACCAACACCGGAGAGTAGTTCAGCATGCTCTCTAAAGACAGATCCTCTCTTTATCCACACCACACTACATTCACACAACATATACACCTTTTCCCAAAATCAAAATTTCAAAATGGCGCGCATACACCAAGCCTCGGAGTCCCCGACTGGGGGGGGGACCACAAATTCCCCCAGGGAGGACTCCCCTTCTGGCTGCCGACCCGAGAGGTGTCTTGATAACTCCTCGAACCTCTTTCTTCTCAATTTCTGCAACATTCGCGGTCTTCGCTCTAATTTTCATTCTGTGGAACATCATCTCTCCTCCTCTAAACCTCACCTTCTCTTCCTTACCGAAACACAGGTTTCTGAGGCTACTGACAGCAATCTCTACTCTGTTCCCTCCTACTATCTCTATCCTAAATTTCAATCCAAAGCTGGATGTTGCGCCTACGTGCGCAACGACATCACTTGCTCTCGTGCCCACGACCTTGACTCTTCTGAATTTTCCACCATCTGGTTAAGACTTCACTGTCATTCTATTACTAAATACATCTGTGCTGTTTATCTCTCACCTAACTCTACCAACTATGTAAAATTCTTTGACTATTTGAATTCTAAAGTGGAGCACATCTTGACCCACTCTCCCTTCGCTGAAATCTCCATCCTAGGAGATTTCAATGTTCACCACCAGCTTTGGCTTTCATCCTCTTTCACTGACCATCCTGGTGAACAAGCCTACAACTTTGCTATCCTCAACGACCTAGAGCAGTTGGTCCAGCACCCTACACGTATTCCCGACCGTCTTGGAGATCGGCCCAACATTCTAGACCTCTTCCTTACCTCAAACCCTTCTGCTTATTCTGTCAAACTGTTCTCTCCGTTGGGCTCCTCCGATCACAATCTTATTTCTGCATCCTGTCCTATCGCTCCTGTACACCCTCTGGACCCACCGAAGAGGCGATGCTTCTGGCATTTTGCTTCAGCTCGGTGGGACGACCTGAGGATGTACTTTTCCTATTCCGTGGAATGATTATTGCTTCCAGGATAGAGACCCTCTGTGTGTGCTCAGCGCATCACAGAGGTGATTATCTCTGGAATGGAGGCATACATTCTCGTTCTTTCTACTCCTCACGCGAAAAAGCCTTGGTTTAATCACGCTTGTTCTCGTGCTGTCAATGATAGAGAGGTAGCTCACCAAAGGTACCAGAGCCTTCAAACTAATGCTAATTATGAACTTTACATTTCTGCCCGAAATCGTGCCAAATCTATTCTCCGACTAACCAAAAATTCTTTCATTAATAGAAAATGTCAAAACCTTGCTTTCTCTAACTCTTCCCGTGACTTCTGGCATCTAGCCAAAAACATCTCCTCCAACTTCACTTCTTCATCTTTCCCTCCACTCCTCAGTCCTGACGGCAACACTGCCGTCTCATCTATCTCTAAGGCTGAACTCTTCTCTCAAACTTTTTTCTAAAAACTCCACTCTGGACGATTCTGGGCATATTCCTCCTACTCATCCCCCCTCTGACTCCTTTATGCCTGTTATAAAGATTCTTCAAAATGATGTTTTCTATGCCCTCTCTGGCCTCAATCCTCAGAAGGCTTATGGACCTGATGGAGTGCCTCCTATTGTCCTTAAAAACTGTGCCTCCGTGCTGTCACCCTGCCTGGTCAAACTACCTCTCTATCATTGACAGCACGAGAACAAGCGTGATTAAACCAAGGCTTTTTAGCGTGAGGAGTAGAGAAAGAACGAGGGATGTATGCCTCCATTCCAGAGACAATCACCTCTGTGATGCGCTGAGCACACACAGAGGGGTCTCTATCCTGGAAGCAATAATCATTCCACGGGAAATCGGAAAAGTACATCCTCAGGTCGTCCCACCGAGCTGAAGCAAAATGCCAGAAGCATCGCCTCTTCGGTGGGTCCAGAGGGTGTACAGGAGCGATAGGACAGGATGCAGAAATAAGATTGTGATCGGAGGAGCCCAACGGAGAAAACAGTTTGACAGAATAAGCAGAAGGGTTTGAGGTAAGGAAGAGGTCTAGAATGTTGGGCCGATCTCCAAGACGGTCAGGAATACGTGTAGGGTGCTGGACCAACTGCTCTAGGTCGTTGAGGATAGCAAAGTTGTAGGCTTGTTCACCAGGATGGTCAGTGAAAGAGGATGAAAGCCAAAGCTGGTGGTGAACATTGAAATCTCCTAGGATGGAGATTTCAGCGAAGGGAGAGTGGGTCAAGATGTGCTCCACTTTAGAATTCAAATAGTCAAAGAATTTTACATAGTTTGTAGAGTTAGGTGAGAGATAAACAGCACATATGTATTTAGTAATAGAATGACAATGAAGTCTTAGCCAGATGGTGGAAAATTCAGAAGAGTCAAGGTCGTGGGCACGAGAGCAAGTGATGTCGTTGCGCACGTAGGCGCAACATCCAGCTTTGGATTGAAATTTAGGATAGAGATAGTAGGAGGGAACAGAGTAGAGATTGCTGTCAGTAGCCTCAGAAACCTGTGTTTCGGTAAGGAAGAGAAGGTGAGGTTTAGAGGAGGAGAGATGATGTTCCACAGAATGAAAATTAGAGCGAAGACCGCGAATGTTGCATGTTAGCCTTTTTGTTAGCTGTTTTTTGTGTTTTTCATTAAGGCGCGAACTGTTATCTCACGTGAGGTCCGGTGTACCGTTGCCTGCTTTCTCCAGTTGATAGAAGTCGTGAGACAACACAATAGCCTTTTAGTTAAGTGATGTGGGTTATGTGTTGGCCGAGCGGAGCCGTTAAGTTCACTTTGAGTTCACTTAATTTACTGTCTCTCTCTCTGGTTGATTAAATGGTTGTATTGCTTTTTAAATATATTCACAGAATAGTTACAGTATTTTGTGGACAAGTCGTAAGTCGTACGCACACTCCGAGAAGTCCTGTGCTCTCGTCCGCCGCCCGCCCTGATCTGCCGGCTTCTCTTGGTACAGGAGCGGCCAGCGGATAGCATGCTTGCTGAAACAGCACCGTTCCCACGGCAAGGAGCACCTCCTAAGCACAACGTAGCGTCTGTGTGTAACGTCCTGGCGCCACTGGGCCATGGCGATACGACATACATTCACACATTCACATTGTTATAATATACACATTACATCGCTCGGTCACGGAAAAAGTCGCGACCCCGCGGCTCACCCGACCCTTAAAATCAGTGTACCTACCCATGTTACAGTCGCACAATGTGTACTAGTTAAACGAGGGCCTATTATGGTTGCATGTAAAAAAAAATATATACAAGGCAGAGCCCGCCTAACGATACAACATCGGGAAATGCCAATGACAAGAAAAATAATCATGGAAGTAACAATAAATGGGCAAAGTACATACAGGGCGAGGTAAACAGGGCTAGAGTCGTGGACGTGGAAGCTCAGCACTATTCCGAGAAAACAAAACAATAGCTCGAATAGTTATTTACAAAATACATCCTAAAAAAAACAAATTGACTAAATTGTCATTAGGATACATGGTAACGGAGCTATTTGGAATAGTAATAAGAAATTAAAAAAAAAAACGGTGAAGAAGATTTGATACAAACTGAATCTTCGAGTCACAATGCGTACGAACTCAGCGCGGTGGGGCAACTCTTGCCTGAAGATGGTTGTACAAAGTCAGAGCCCGCTTAACAAGGCAGAACAGGGGGATGACAATGATGATAAAAAGAACCACCGGCAAGATCAGTGATGGGTAATGTACATATGGGGCAAGGTAAACCGGTAGAGAGTCATGGACAGCTGACTCCAATTCCGAGAAATTTGAAAAGGTTAGCTCGGAAAGGCTATTTGTCACATACTTCATCCTAGAAAAGGTGAGATTCACTAAACTGTCAATAGGATAGATTGGGATGGCATTTGTGGCCGCAAATCCATGATGGAGCGTCTCCGGAAAGGTTGTCAAATTGACAGAACGTAGGGAACAAGCCACCCGTACCGCCAGGTGACCTGCAACCTCTCTATAAGTTGAACCTTCAGGACAGACCACTGTCACAAACACTGGTAGTGTGAAAAAGAAGTAGTGAAATCAGGAGAACCTCCTGTGGAAAAGCGATTTAGGGGCGACGTGACGATAGGGGCAAGTCTCTAGAGCTTTAGAAGCATCCGACTGGGTCAGCACCACCTCGCAGATACCACCTGTCAACGGGAGGAATGCAAAGAGTGACGCTGAGCAAAAATAGAGATTGTGATACTCTGTTTTGCAGGACCCTAGGTCTGACGGCTGGCCCGTTGCATAAAGCGATAGATCATTACGAATTAAGACCACTGTGGCAGGTAAGTGAAGCACCATCACCGAGTTATTGACTGAGAAAGGGAAAGGTTCCAGCTGATAAACCTCAAACACATCCTTTGACCTGAAGGGAACGTGAATCACTATAGCTTCCGACGTCAGGAATGACTCAAGCAAGGGATAGTAATGGTGTATGGCATGCATGTCAAACAAAGGTGTTAGTTGGTGGTTCTCTACTCCTATTTTCAAAGCCTTTTGCAAATCCCTGACAGGAAAAAGAGAAGAGGTAACCCTACCACAATCTGCATCCACTACATTCTGTATCACCAGAGCATTAGTATGGAGGATAGAGTTGACTGCACTCTCCAAGGCAGGCAAGGTTTGTAGAACAAGTTCCATTTGGTACATATTAGCCATGCCGGTCCACAACTCATTAATGGAAGAGCCTAAGGTTCGGGAATAAGAAGCAATATCCTGTACTGCATGCTCAAGTCTGGAAATGTGTAAGGAATTCATCCTAATGGTTTTGTGTTGAGTAGCAGCAAGTGAAGCCAAACGGTTATACCTATCCCGCAGTTCCTCCACATCCTCATCCATTGCGGTTCCAAACAACATGCGGGAAAGTTGCCCAATCCCATCGATCAAGCCCCGTTTAGTACGGTTAGGAAAGGAAAGAGCTGCGTAGTTCTCCAAAGCCAGGGTTAGAGTATCATTCAAGTACTTTATGCGGTCATGCATCAGACGCAGGAGACCGTCTTCAGGAGCACTGATATCCATCTGCAACACAACCCCAGTCACTTGTTCCGTTATTGTCCTCAGTGTGCCTGGTATTTCCACCAGAGCAGTAAACGGGTACTGGACCCACAGGACATCCTCGACCAGAGAAACCCGGCCCAAATGAGCAGAGAGGGCCCCCGGCTTGAGGTGCGCAGGGTCTGCAGCCAGAACGGAGCGCAGAAGGAAGTAGAAGGTGAGGGACAACATTTCCTGGAACCAAGCAGAAAACCCTTATTGGCGAGGACGCAGGTTATAGTCGTGTGTTGGAAAGATAGACAAAGCATCGTCAGGCTGAGGCAAACAGGCGGTTCTCGCTGGTTCAACTAAAGTCGAATCGATGACCTCAGGCTGGGCGTCTGTCTTTTTGAGGCGATCACTATGCACAATTTCGTATGAATTAAAAATGAGATCATAAAGCTCAAATTTGTGACCACCTAGTTGCCTAACTATCTGGCATGGGCCCACGAATTTAGGGGACAACTTCGAATGTCTCTCTGGGACTGGAATCATAACAAAGTCACCCACTTTCAAGGAAACAGGGGCGGCACGCTTGTGTTGCTGCAAGCACATAGCCTCAGATGTAGCCTGTAGTCTCTTTCTGACTTCTCTATGAATGTCTGTGAAAACCTTGAGTTGAACCTTAGAATAATCATCTACATTATATACAGGTGAATGAGAACTACCAAGCAGGTCATACGGGAGTCTCTTCTCAACCCCAAAAATTATGTAGTGGGGAGATTGTCCCGTTGACTCACAAACACTGCTGTTTATGCTTGCTGCAACATATGCTAGCCAGTCCTCCCATGTATGCTGAAGTCCGCTAACGACCGGGCGCAAGACATCTAAAATCTTCCTATTCGCGCGCTCAATAAGGCCGTTGCTGGCTGGGTGATAACTGACTGTAAAATATTGTGTAATGGCAAACTGTTTGCATATTTCTGCTAAAAGTTAATTTCGAAACTCGGTTCCATTATCACTTAACAACACTCTAGGTGTGGAATACGGACAAATGAGATGAGTTATCAGGGCATGAGCAATGGACTTAGCAGATTTATCTTGCACTGGGGCTAGAACAACGTACCGAGACAAGTGATCTACACAAACTAAGAGGTACCTAGAGCCCTGGTGGCTGGCGGGAAGCTGTAGCAAGTCAATAGAAACTACATCCCAAGGCCGGGCAGGGGGCGGGTATTCTAGGATCGGCGCAGGCCTAGGCACCGTCCCTTTATGTTGGGCACACTTGACACACTTAGCCACATACGCGTCAATATCTACACGCATAGTTGGCCAAAAATAGACCGCTCGGGCCGCTGTTAGTGTGCGCTCCCTCCCCGGGTGACCAGCAATGATCGCGTTATGAACTAAGTTCAGCACCGCCGGTACATAACACTCCGGTATCACAAACTGTGCAACAGACTCCTTTTTGCGGGGCCAGTAGCGGCACAGGACACCGTCCTGTGACAAGAAGAATTGTGAAAAAGACACAGGTAGTGGCGGGAGACTTGTTTCGTCACCCGACTCCAGAGCGTATATTACCTTACCCCAAACGTCATGGCGACGCTGGGCTGCTGCTAAATCCTTAAGACTGAAATTTTGAATTTCAGTAAGCGCTTCTGCCACTGAGCCAACAGGTACGTTCCTAGACAGTGAATCCGCGACGACATTCGCGCGGCCAGGTAAATACTTAAAGGTTGGCCCAAACTCCTGGATAGTCAGATACCACCGTGCGAGGCGACCGGTGAGGTTTCTACCTTTAAAAAGCTCGGTGACTGGCGCGTGGTCCGTAAAGGATAATATCCCTAAAATGTTTAAGAGCCCAAACAACCGCTAGGGTTTCCTGGTGGGTCACTGAATAGTTCGACTCAGCCTGGTTTAAAGTACGACTTGCGTACGCAATAGCGCGATTTTACCGCGAGCGTCCGGTTGCATCAAAACAGCACCAAGACCCAGGGCTGAGGCATCTGTAAAAAGTGTAAAAGGGACGTTGTAGTCCGGGAATGCCAAGGCTGGAGCGTTGATTAACGGTGACTTCAAGTCTGTAAAACTCTTGTGTTGTGGGGCATTCCAATGAAAAGGTACCTCTTTCTTTAAGAGTTGCGTTAGAGGCGAAGCAATTTTGGCAAAACCTTGTATGAAAGGCCTATAGTAGCCGGACAACCCAAGGAAAGACCGAACGTTTTCGACGGTCTTGGGTTGCGGAAAATTCTTTATGGCCGATATTTTATCGTCCATCGTGTGGATACCATCTCCATCAACAGTGTGGCCTAAAAAGGTGATTTTCGCCTTTAAAAATTCACATTTAGTCAGCTTGGCCTTAAGGCCAGCGCCTCTGAGTTTAAGCAGAACCGCTTCTAGTTTAGCTAGGTGACTGGTGCCATCCTTGCTGCAGATGATTAAATCATCTAAATATGCATAGACTTTTTTGCCTATCATGTCTGAGAACAATGTGTTGATCATCCTCTGAAAAGTAATGGGTGCGGTTTTGAGGCCGAATGGCATCCTTAACCATTCAAAATGACCGCTAGGGGTACTGAAGGCTGTAATCTCTCTGGATTCAGCTGCCATCGGCACCTGCCAGTACCCACTTAAAAGGTCAAGACTACTGAAAATATTATTCCCTTGCCCCAGGGACATTAACAAGTCACCTAAAACAGGCAGAGGGTACCTATCATCCTCAGTCACCTCATTTACTTTCCTAAAATCGATGACAGGCCTGAAACTCCCGTCCTTTTTAGGGACTAGAAACAAGGGCGAGTTCCACGGAGACCGGGAATGCTGAATAACACCCTGGTCCAACATATCTTTAACCTGTTCATCTACAACCTGCCTTTGACTGTGTGGGAGTCTGTACGCAGGAATGTACACCGGTTTGGTGTCGGGTTTAACCCTAATGTTGTGTTCTGTCGCAGCAGTCGCACCTAAAGGTTCACCGGGCAGGGCAATGACATCACGATACTGATGTAAAAGCTTCAGAAGCGGGCCCTTAAGCTCGGGATAATCGACCACTTTGACTAAAGAATCGACAGATGAGGCCTGACAAGATGTGTCGCCGGCGGCGGGTTGACCCACTGCGCCGATACAAGGCCGCTTTAACTCTAAAGGGTCTGGGGACACCTGTCCGTCGAACGCTAAAGCGCGACCCAAAATGACTCCATTTCTGAGTTTCACTGGACCGCCAGTGGCATTAACCACTAAAGCTACGGTCCTACCTCCTTCGCGCACCGTGTTAAGGGTGGACTCTATCGCTAGCGTGTTGACACGACTAGGCCCTTCTAGGCAGATGTCACAACCTACGGTGGCGTTAGGGACTGACACAGGGACGTGCATTGCGGTTCGTTGAGGGATTTCGTGATTCCCCACGACTATCGCATTGACATTTTTCCATCCCCTACAAACGTCAGCTGGTGTTGGTGGTTGACCATGAAGTGAGGTGGTGCCCGCGCCATGCACCGGCACCGTGGAAAGAGTGGGCACGGTACGCACCACCGACTCAGGAGAAACACTTTCCCGACCCTTGCTGGGTATTTCTCTTCTTTCCCAGGGAGAAGCGAGGCGCACAGGTTGATCCATGGCCTTGAAACACCTCCCTTGAAACCTTACTGTATTACTATCTGGAAGTATTACCATGCGGTTAGACCTCAGTGACGACAACCCAAGAAGACCGTCAGACGGCAGGGAAAAGTTTGACGTCACGTAAAAATCCAAACGCATGACAGGGGTGTTTCGTCCCAAACTCACTGGCAAACTCACCCACCCAAGGATGTTAAGCCTGTCGGCGGTGACACCGCAAAGGCTCAGGTCCGAGGGTCGTAGCTGGTAGCGGCCTCCCCGCGACGCGCGTTTCAAAGCTAAGTATGTCCTTTCAGACAACACATTAACCGCCGCGCCGGTGTCGACCGCAAATGACGCTTGTAGCGGACCCAGCTTGACTTTAAGCGCCATAATTTCAGGCTGACTGCACGCGGCCACAACAGATTCATACAAGTTACTATTGTCAGCCTGCACTGCAGTCTCGGTATCCTCCCCCCCCCCCGGGTTGCTACCCTGGGTCGGTTTTGGGGGGGCGCTCGGCTTCCCCCGACCCCTTCACGAACTTTCCTGCTCGCTCTTTCTTTAACTGGAGCACAGAGAAACACTCCTCTGTGGTGTGTCTACCAGCACCGTGGACAAAACAGAACTTGCCAGTGTGGTAGCCCGCGGCTCGACTTTTTGAAGCGGCCGGGGTCTTCTGAGAAGCAGATTTGCCTGACATCGGCGAGCCTCCCTTCTCCCTAGTAGCCTTGCGATCCCGCTGACGTTTTAGACAATAGTCAACCGTATGACCGTCGCGCTGACAGTACGAACAGTGGCGCTTAGGCTTTTCGGTGGTGGCCGCCACCACTGATGAGGACGCGCTAACATTAGCGGCCTTCTGGTCGACAGAGGCTACAGCGGGGACTGGCGCTCCGTCTTTCTCCTCCATCTTAGTTTTTATTTTAAGCATGAAGTCGTGCAACTTGTCAGCGGGGCCGTAGGCTAGGGATAAAGAACCTTTTCGAAACTGGCCCTTGATGACAGCCATGTATACAAAAAATTCAAAAAATTTGAGAACATTGGATAGAGACATATTCTCTCCCTCAGTCCAGCCACCAGCTTTCAGATAGACGCCCATATCAGTAGACAACCGATAGGCGTCTACTTGTCCGGCTAAAAGCTCTTTACTCTCCACAGCTGAAATCAATTTGGTCACAGCTACATTAACACCTTTGACGAGGCTGTGCCTAACATCTTCCCCAAAAGACTCCAGAAAATGTGACCGAAACTGGGCATAATCCTTGGTTTGTTGCGGTTCCATGAACGCGCTGGTGTACATAAGAGCTGATGCTTCTGTCCCCGGCTTTAATCTAGACCTAATGAAGGAGATTTTATCACCCGGTTCTGACACAAATGAGTTGTTCATAACATCCTCGCATTGCAGGATGAAGTCTCTCGCACTGTAATCCGGTTCATTGCCTGCGAAAGCTCTGACTGATGCCGTAGTCGGCAAAAGTTTAATAGTGTTAGTAGCCATTGTGAATTCTTGGTTAGTCAAGATATTACCTTTGTTATCATGCGGGAGAGAAGAAGGAGGAGGAGGAGGAGGAACTCTGTCATGAGTTGACCCGCTCCTTAGAACACGGGAATTGTCATCCTCGGCATCCTGCATCAACTTCTGGAACTCCTTGGCCAAAATTTCTACCTCTTTATCAGGCTGACCTGCCATTTAAAAAAAGGCATTAGGAAAATATGGCTTCATGAGTAAAAATATGGGAAAAGAAAAAGTATCACCGCTAAGTGTGTGCTCACTCGCCTCAGATGCTTCCAAAACGCATTAAAAAGAGGGAAAAGAACAATGAGTGAATACCTAGCATGATAAAAACTTCCCCACTGTGCAATATAACACACAAAAGAAAGGAGAAAGGAAAATGAATGATTATATATAAAATGCAAACAATGTTCACAAATCAGGAAAAATATTAAACATCCCTCTACACCTGAATAAAAATCAACGGCCTAAGGGAAACTAGATACGGCTCCACACGGAAACACACAAAGCACGTTAAAAAAAAAATCACCTAAAATGTCATCAACAAGTGGTGTATTAATATAATTAGTGGTGTGTCAGCTACATGCATGTGAATACCATAAAAAAAAAAGTGTGAAGATTGTGCCCGTGGCACTCTTTCGTCCTCGGCTGGCTCGCCCTCGTCTTTGGCTGGCTGTCCTCGTCCTTGGCTGGCTGTCCCCGCGTCCTTGGAGCGGCCAGAGAGACCGCCGGCAGTGCCCAGCAGCGGCTGGCAGCGGTGAGGAAGGGGCGGAGGAGCGACCACGCTCCACCAAGATCTCCACCAAGGCGAAGGTAAGCGCCCACCCACGAATGACTGTGTCGTAGGCAGACAAGTGGGCGTCCCAGAATTGGGAAGCAGGATCCCGACAGTGGGCGATGTGGGCGCGCGGGGTGGTGTGGTGGAGTGTGCTGACTCGACTCGGACGGGCCAAGGGGGAATGGCGTTGCTTGTGTCAGCGTTCCTACACACTTTCCTGTCTGCCCCTTGACGACACTTGCCACCGTTAAGTGTTAAGAGAGAGAGATAACACACATAGAACACTTCGGAGAAGGTCCGGAAGCCGCTGTTCACCACTTTTGTTAGCCTTTTTGTTAGCTGTTTTTTTTGTGTTTTTGATTAAGGCGCGAACTGTTATCTCACGTGAGGTCTGGTGTACCGTTGCCTGCTTTCTCCAGTTGATAGAAGTCGTGAGACAACACAATAGCCTTTTAGTTAAGTGATGTGGGTTATGTGTTGGCCGAGCGGAGCCGTTAAGTTCACTTTGAGTTCACTTAATTTACTGTCTCTCTCTCTGGTTGATTAAATGGTTGTATTGCTTTTTAAATATATTCACAGAATAGTTACAGTATTTTGTGGACAAGTCGTAAGTCGTACGCACACTCCGAGAAGTCCTGTGCTCTCGTCCGCCGCCCGCCCTGATCTGCCGGCTTCTCTTGGTACAGGAGCGGCCAGCGGATAGCATGCTTGCTGAAACAGCACCGTTCCCACGGCAAGGATTTACATAGATTTACATAGAAAATCAGACCACACAGACCCCATGGTCCAGACTTGGTGGTCTGTCCTTAAACCTAAGTGATTTTACATTAATCAGAAGACTCCAAAACGTTGCATTTCTACTCTAGTTGATATTAAGTTGAAGGAAGTGACGGTCGAGCTTATTTTTGAAGGAGTCAATCGTGTTACACTGGACCACTGATGGTGGAAGCTTATTCCATTCTCGCACTACAACGTTGGTGAAGAAAAATTTGGTGCAATCTGAATTTACTTGTCTACATCTGAGTTTTACGCCATTGTTCCTCGTGCGCAGACTGTCATCGATCATAAACAATGTTGATCTGTCTACATTCGTGAAACCATTAAGTATTTTAAAACATTCGATCAATTTTCCTCGGAGGCGACGTTTCTCAAGAGAGAACATGTTAAGGATAGAAAGCCTTTCTTCGTAGGATTTGTTGCGCAAGGAAGGGATCATTTTCGTTGCCCGACGCTGAACACCTTCTAATTTAGCAATATCCTTTGCATGGTGGGGGGACCAAAACTGTACCGCATATTCCAAGTGGGGTCTGACTAAACTGTTGTAGAGCGGGAGTATTACATCTTTATTCTTGAATACAAAGTTTCTTTTAATGAAGCCCAACATTCTGTTCGCTTTATTTGCTGCATCGATGCATTGCTGTGAGAATTTGAGGTTTGACGCGATTTTGACCCCCAAGTCTTTGACGCATTGAACGCTTTTGAGTTTAACGCCGCGCATTTCGTATTCGAACTTCTTATTCCTCGTTCCAACTTGAAGGACCTGGTACTTGTCTACGTTAAAGGGCATCTCCCATCTATCCGACCAAGCTGAAATTTTGTGCAAATCCTCTTGGAGGCTTTGCCTGTCTTCGTCAGTGAGAACCGAGTTACCAATCTTTGTGTCGTCTGCAAATTTACTAATGCGGTTATTGAGTCCAACATCCACGTCGTTGATGTAAATAATGAAGAGCACTGGGCCAAGGACCGAGCCCTGAGGGACGCCACTAGTGACAGGCGCCCACTCTGAGTTAAATCCGTCAATCACTACTCTTTGTTGTCTGTTGCTCAACCAATTCGCGATCCATTGGTTTACTTGACCGTCAATACCTATTTGCTTTAATTTGTAAAGTAACTTATGATGCGGGACTTTATCAAACGCTTTCTGGAAATCAAGATAGACTACGTCCAGTGATTTGGTTACGTCATAAACAGTGAAGAGGTCGTTATAAAAGGTTAATAGGTTTGATAGGCAGGATCTTTTGTTTCGGAAGCCATGTTGTGAGTCCCCAATCAATGAGTGGCTTTCAAGGTAACTCACAATTTTGTCTCTAATTATGCCCTCAAGTAGCTTACCTACAACCGAAGTTAGACTAATGGGCCTGTAATTACCTGGTACTTTTTTGTCTCCTTTCTTGAAAATCGGTGTCACGTTAGCCTTTTTCCAATCTGAAGGGACGATGCCTTGTCGCAAGGACATATTGAATACGGTTGTGAGGGAGGAGAGTATTTCGCTCTTCGTTTCTTTCAGCAGAGTTGGATATACTTTGTCAGGTCCAGGACTTTTATTTGTTTTAAGTGAATGGAGAGCTTTAAGGACTTCATCGGTTGTTATTTCAAAATTAGGCAATGCATGCTCGAGATTTACAATAGTACTGGTGTTGGTGGTAGCGAGAGGAAGACTGTTAGTATTAAACACCGAGGAAAAGTAATTGTTTAAGAGGTTTGCAATGTGTTGGCTGTCAGTCACTAGTGCACCGTCGCTGTTTGATAAAGGTCCAATATCACTTTTGATCGCCTTTCTGTTGTTTATGTAACTGAAGAAAGATTTCGGGTTATTTTTACAGGAGCACCTCCTAAGCACAACGTAGCGTCTGTGTGTAACGTCCTGGCGCCACTGGGCCATGGCGATACGACATACATTCACACATTCACATTATGTTATAATATACACATTACATGCAGAAATTGAGAAGAAAGAGGTTCGAGGAGTTATCAAGACACCTCTCGGATCGGCAGCCAGAAGGGGAGTCCTCCCTGGGGGAATTTGTGGTCCTCCCCCCAGGCGGGGACTCCGAGGCTTGGTGTATGTGCGCCATTTTGAAATTTTAATTTTGGGAAAAGGTGTATATGTTGTGTGAATGTAGTGTGGTGTGGATAAAGAGAGGATCTGTCTTTAGAGAGCATGCTGAGCTACTCTCCGGTGTTGGTGAGACAATAGGGAAACGGTTAGTGAGGACATGGGAAGGGTCTTTGGAGGGCTTCAGCTCCCTTCTCACCTCCCATATATACCTCACCGGGAGTGGCTTGCACCCGTTCGGTAGGTGTCTTCCTACCTACTCCGACGGGAACTGGTAACAATTGTGCATCTCTCAGCCTTCAATGTTTCACTAACTGGTAACTTTGCACAAGTCGTACTCGCGCCGCCCACGCTCCATGCAGGCCGAGGCAAAGCTGGCCGGCCATGTGTTGCTGTCTGTGCCTTGGCAAGATGGCGCCATTATAAACACTTGCCTGCACCATGATGGGCTGGGGCTGACTTCCATCCAGGCCGGGGGCTTCGTGGTACAGTGGTTAGCACACTCTGCTCACGATCGAGAGAGCCCGGGCTCGATTCCCGGGCGGAGTGGAAAAATTTGGGCTGCTTTTCTGATACCCTACGCCCCTGTCCACCCAGCAGTGAATGGGTACCAGGTATTAATCGGGGGTTGTGTCCCGTCTCCTGGGGTCTGTTCCCTTCTCCTATAATTCCTTCCCCTTCTGTCTCTCTCTGTAATATGACCACAGATATTGTGTCCCGTCTCCTGGGGTCTGTTCCCTTCTCCTATAATTCTTTCCCCTTCTGTCCCTCTCCGGCATATGACCACAGATGTTGTGTCCCGTTTCCTGGGGTCTGTTCCCTTCTCCTATAATTCCTTCCCCTTCTATCTCTCTCTGGCATATGACCACAGATGTTGTGTCCTGTCTCCTGGGGTCTGTTCCTTTCTCCTATAATTCCTTCCCCTTCTGTCTCTCTCCGGCATATGACCACAGATGTTGCGCCGACTAAACCAAACTTTCCATCTGTTCCCTTCTCCTATAATTCCTTCCCCTTCTGTCTCTCTCCGGCATATGACCACAGATGTTGCGCCGACTAAACCAAATTTTCCATCTGTTCCCTTCTCCTATAATTCCTTCTCCTTCTATCTCTCTCCGGCATATGACCATTGATGTTGTGTCCTGTCTCCTGGGGTCTGTTCCTTTCTCCCATAATTCCTTCCCCTTCTGTCTCTCTCCGGCATATGACCACAGATGTTGCGCCGACTAAACCAAACTTTCCATCTGTTCCCTTTTCCTATAATTCCTTCCCCTTCTATCTCTCTCTGTAATATGACCACAGATATTGTGTCCCGTCTCCTGGGGTCTGTTCCCTTCTCCTATAATTCCTTCCCCTTCTGTCCCTCTCCGGCATATGACCACAGATGTTGTGTCCCGTCTCCTGGGGTCTGTTCCCTTTTCCTATAATTCCTTCCCCTTCTATCTCTCTCCGGCATATGACCACAGATGTTGTGTCCTGTCTCCTGGGGTCTGTTCCCTTCTCCTATAATTCCTTCCCCTTCTGTCTCTCTCCGGCATATGACCACAGATGTTGCGCCCACTAAACCAAACTTTCCATCTGTTCCCTTCTCCTATAATTCCTTCCCCTTCTGTCTCTTTCCGGCATATGACCACAGATGTTGCGCAGACTAAACAAAACTTTTTACTTTCCATTCAGGCCCCTCAAGAGAGCCTGCCGGCGCTACAGGTGTGCATGTCAAAAAAAAAAAAAAAAAAAAAAAAACATGGCAAATCCCTGACACGCTGTGCTGGCTCCGGCTCTGCTCACATTACTACCATTAGATTTGCATTGCTGGCGTGAGGTGCACTCCTCATTACACACACGCTCGCATACTTACGTGTGTGTGTGTGTGTGTGTTCATTAACCCGGTAGCAGCAGGCATCATGTTTCTTAATGATCCCTCCAAGCGAGAAAAATGAGAAAAAATCACCCCTCTCACAAACCATTTCATAATATATATCAAAGCATTTGTGATCAGATTATGCATCATCTATTTTTGGAGTTTATATCATGGCACAAATTTGGCCCGTCGCTGCTACACGGTAAAGCCACAAATTTGGCCCGTTGCTGCTACACTGTAAAGCCATAAATTTGGCCTGTCGCTGCCACACGGGAAAGCCACAAATTTGGCCCGTTGCTGCTACACTGTAAAGCCACAAATCTGGCCCGTTGCTGCTACACGGTAGAGCCACAAATTTGGCCCATCGCTGCTACACTGTAAAGCCACAAATTTGGCCAGTCCCTGCTACACTGTAAAGCCACAAATTTGGCCAGTCCCTGCTACACGGTAAAGCCACAAATTTGGCCCATCGCTGCTACACTGTAAAGCCACAAATTTGGCCCATCGCAGCTACACTGTAAAGCCACAAATTTGGCCAGTCGCTGCTACGCGGTAAAGCCACAAATTTGGCCCGTCACTGCTACACGGTAAAGCCACAAATTTGGCCCGTCACTGCTACACGGTTAATTATTGATACACATGACCACAAAATCCTGCTGAGCTATCTTTAATATTTTTAGAGCTAGCTCACAAGACGTCCAATCATTTCCATGCATATTTCCTATTTCTTTCATACTGTCCCTGATATTCATGTGTGTTTGTGTGTGTTTTTCTCCGGGTGTATTTCATGTGCATCACTGGGAGATTGTGTGTACGTGTGGCAACTATCCACGCACACACACACCAAACCCCGTAGAGCTATCTTTAATATTTTTAGAGCTAGCTCACAAAACGTCCAAACTTTTTCAGACCTGGCGGCTGTGGGAGTCAAGTTGTTGGTGGTGCCCAGGCTGGAACACTCCCCGGCCCCGCCCAGGGCTACGACAACCTGAGAAGGCACAGCAAGACACTGCCCCTGGCTTATAAGGTATTGGTGGTGGTAGTAGTAGTAGTAGTAGTAGTAGTAGTTGTAAGCCAAGATGTATAATAACTATTTGTGGTTTTGTTAAGGTAGGTTAGGTTTAGGGTATCTTCTAACACATGACAGCCAGCACCTAAGGGTATAAATCAACACAGAATGACCTCACTTTGTTGCATAGAAAGTCTCATTAGCAAGGAAGCATAGATGAATTTTCTGAGTCAAGACCTATAGTGTTTGCTTTTGGCTTTGATATGTTAAGTTAGGCCAAGTGTAGGTCATCTTCAAACACAGGACAGCTGGTAACTTATGGTATAAATCAACACAGAATGACCTCACTGTGTTGTATAGAATGTCTCGTTAGTAAGGAAGCATGTATGAATTTTCTGAGTCAAGAACTGTAGTAACCGTTTAGGGTTTTGTTAGGTTAGTTAAGTTTATGGTATCTTCAAACACATGACAGCCAGCACCTTAGGGTATAAATCAACACAGAATAACCTCACTGTGTTGTATAGAACGTCTCGTTAGTAAGGAAGCATGTATGAATTTTCTGAGTCAAGAACTGTAGTAACTGTTTAGGGTTTTGTTAGGTTAGGTAAGTTTATGGTATCTTCAAACACATGACAGCCAGCACCTTAGGGTATAAATCAACACAGAATGACCTCACTTTGTTGTATAGAAAGTCTCATTAGCAAGGAAGCATAGATGAATTTTCTGGGTCAAGACCTATAGTGTCTGCTTTGGGCTTTGATAGGTTAAGTTGGGTCAAGTTTAGGTCATCTTCAAACACAGGACAGCCAGCACCATATGGTATAAATCGACAATGAATGACCTCACTGTGTTGTATAGAATGTCTCGTTAGTAAGGAAGCATAGATGAATTTTCTGAGTCAAGACCTGTAGTAACTGTTTAGGGTTTTGTTAAGTTTAGGGTATATTCAGACACATGACAGCCAGCACCTTAGGGTATGAATCAACACAGAATGCCCTCACTTTGTTATATAAAATGTCTTGTTAGTAAGGAAGCATATATGAATTTTCTGAGTCAAGACTTATAGTAACTGTTTAGGGTTTTGTTAGGTTAGGTTAGTTAAGTTTAGGGTATCTTCAAACATTTGGCAGCCAGCACCTTATGGTATAAATCAACACAGAATGACCTCACTTTGCTGCATAGAAAGTCTTGTTAGTAAGGAAGCATGTATGAATTTTTCGAGTCAAGACCTATAGTAACTGTTTAGGGTTTTGTTAGGTTAGTTAAGTTTAGGGTATCTTCAAACACATGACAGCCAGCACCTTAGGGCATAAATCAACACAGAATGACCTCACTGTGTTGTATAAAATGTCTCGTTAGTAAGGAAGCATATATGAGTTTTCTGAGTCAAGACCTGTAGTAACTGTTTAGGGTTTTGTTAGGTTAGGCTAGTTAAGTTTAGGGTATCTTGAAGTGCATGACAGCCAGCACCTTATGGTATAAATCAACACAGAATGACCTCACTTTGTTTTATAGAAAATCTCATTAGCAAGGAAGCATAGATGAATTTTCTGAGTCAAGACCTGTAGTAACTGTTTAGGGTTTTGTTAGGTTAGGTTAGTTAAGTTTATGGTATCTTGAAGCACATGACAGCCAGCTGTTCAAGTGATCTCATACAAGCAAGCATATCAACCTGGTAGCAGCGACGGGCCAAGTTTGTGGCTTTACCGTGTACCAGCGACGGGCCAAGTTTGTGGCTTGACCGTGTAGCAGCGACAGGCCAAATTTGTGGCTTTACCGTGTAGCAGCGACTCGCCAAATTTGTGGCTTTACCGTGTACCAGTGACGGGCCAAATTTGTGGCTTTACCGTGTAGCAGCGACGGGCCAAATTTGTGGCTTTACCGTGTACCAGCGACGGGACAAATTTGTGCCATGTTATAAACCCCCCAAAATAGATGATGCATAAACTGAACACAAATGCTTTGATATATATTATGAAATGGTTTGTGTGAGTGATGATTTTTTCCCATTTATCTCGCTTGGAGGGACCATTAAGAAACATGATGCCTGCTGCTGCCACCACCACCGGGTTAACATGTGCTGGCGACGATCTGTTCACACGTCACTTGCCGCAGCGTTGAGGCGGGATGCAGCGTGCTCTGAGGCCACCCCGGGCAGGAGGCAACATGTGACCTCGGGCGCCAAACCTTTGACCTCTATTCAGGAGCAGTAAGTAGCGGGCTTTTTTTATATATATTTTTCTTTACGCCCTTGAACTGTCTCCTTAGCTGTAAAAGAAAGAAAAAAATTTAAAAAATTACTCATTGCCGTCCTGGAGTGAACAGACTGTGATCCGGGTGAACGTATTACTCGGGTGACATGTTAACTTATTCACTTTGAGGCGAGTGTTGCTGTCGAGAAAATGAGTCATCCTCACTTTGCTCTGAGTCTGAAAGCATTATGGAACATTATCTCTCTCTCTCTCTCTCTCTCTCTCTCTCTCACGGCCCACATTTCGACCGCCACACATATTTGACCAGGCTTTCCTAGGAGTTGTGGGCATTTCCAGGGGTAGTTTTGTGACCCTTCCTCTGTACTGTGAACCTAACGAAACACACATTTGACAAGGCTTTCCTAAGAGTTGTGGGCATTTCCAGGGGTAGTTTTGTGACCCTTCCTCTGTACTGTGAACCTAAAGGAACACACATTTGACCAGGCTTTCCTAGGGGTTGTGGGCATTTCCAGGGGTAGTTTTGTGACCCTGGTGGTAGTGTGACCCTGCCTCTGTACCATGAACCTAAAGAAACACACATTTCACCAGGCTTTCCTAGGAGTTGTGGGCATTTCCAGGGGTAGTTGTGTGACCCTGGTGGTAGTGTGACCCTTCCTCTGTACCATGAATCTAAGGAAACACTCATTTGACCAGGCTTTCCTAGGATTTGTGGGCATTTCCAGGGGTAGTTTTGTGACCCTGGTGTAGTGTGACCCTGCCTCTGTACCATGAACCTAAAGAAACACACATTTCACCAGGCTTTCCTAGGAGTTGTGGGCATTTCCAGAGGTAGTTGTGTGACCCTGGTGGTAGTGTGACCCTTCCTCTGTACCATGAACCCAACCCAGCTCTGTTTTGGCCCTGGGAGGTGGTTGGTGTGAGGGTCGGATGCCAGGCTCACCAGCAGGGACTTGGCACAACACACACGATAACTTGTGACTATAATTCTGCGCCTGACTGCTGCTGCTGCTGTGGTCATAACTTTGGGGTGTAACTGAGATGGGATTTTTTTTATTTTTTGTATCTATTTATCTATATATTTATTTATTATTATTATTTTTTTTGTGTGTGTGTGTGAGAGAGGAAGAGGAGGAGGAAGATTATAGATTTTTCCTTTTCAGATGTGGAGGTAACTCTCTCTCTCTCTCTCTGGAATAAGAAAATAGAGATGAATTTTATATATATATATATATATATATATATATATATATATATATATATATATATATATATATATATATATATATATATATATATATATATATATATATATATATATATATATATATATATATATATATATATATATATGGTAGGCATCTTCCGGTGGGGCCTGATGGTCGGCCCAAGGCTTCTTCCAGGTGGGGCCTGATGGTCAGCCCAGCCTGGCGCGAGGCGTAGTGTTTATAGTGGCGCCATCTTGCATTGGCTCATGCTGCCCCGGAACTGATTCGCTTGGGCGGCTTCCTCTAGAGTCCGGGTTGATGGGTGGTCTTCAGGACAGCATGTGGGTAGTTTTAAGCCACTCGGCGGTGACTGAAAAATCCAGTGGTAGCGTGAGGATTGGGTCCACGCTATCACTTCTATTATTATTATTATTATTACTACTATTATTATTACTATTATTATTATTATTATCATTATTATTATTATTATTATTATTATTATTATTATTATTATCATCATCTCACAACTGATGGAAGCTGGGACGGAAAGTTGCTGATATGTGGTAAGTTACTATTTTCTCTTTCAACCATGATTTCTACCAGTCTACCAGGGTCTAACCACCGCACAATCATTCGCCCAACATCCCTCTACCAGTCTACCACAATTCAACCATCAGTCATCAACCGAAAAACTCGACTTGTTCAAAACTTTTTCAACTCTGTAACCCCAAAATGTCAACCCAAGACCTGACATTCAACCACGATTTCTACCACTCCACCACAATCTACCGGGACCTAACCACCATATATCTTTTCAGGGCAATGGCTGACTGGTTAGTGCTGTCTGGTCACTCAGCTCAGCAAGGGACTGGAAGCTGGAACACTCTCTCTCTCAAAAAAATAATGTAAAGGTGTATAAGGTTCATTAAAAAGAAGAGAGAGAGAGAGAGAGAGAGAGAGAGAGAGAGAGAGAGAGAGAGAGAGAGAGAGAGTTTCATCTCATCCTCTCTCTCTCCCCAACATCCAGGCGGCATCTTGGGAGGGGAGGGGAAGAATACAATAGCTCACTGGTGGGCAGAGAGAGCGAGAGAAGAAGAGTAATAGGTTTAAATACATCCATTGTAATATATATTTCCAAACTTTATTACTCTTCTCTTTTATAGGAACACAGAGAGAGAGAGAGTTCCATCTCTCTCTTTGCCCTTCCTTGCCTCAATTAATCTCCCTCCATCTTCTCCCCAACAGGACTTGTCTCAGTCTCATCTTGTCTCCTCAGCATCCAGGGAGCATCTTGAAGGCCTGACTGGTCTCCTCAGCTCAGTGGTCTCGTCTCTGTCTCCTTCCCTGCAAGAGTCTGGCAGAGTTTAGTGCCAAGAGTGTGTGTGTGTGTGTGTGTGTGTGTGTGTGTGTGTGTGTGTGTGTGTGTGTGTGTGTGTGTGTGTGTCTCTCTCTCTCTCTCTCTCTCTCTCTCTCTCTCTCTCTCTCTCTCTCAGGCCCCACAGGGTGTCCCCACAGTGTGTTTACAACCCCCACAGACACATGCCCCCCCAGACACATAAGGGACCCCCCCCCTCTCTCTCTCTCTGCAAGAAGAGTCAGTTTGGTCAATAAATATTCAAGCAATTTCTGGTGTTTTTTTTCGTCCATTCTGCAAAGTTTTCAAAGACACAGACCTTGATAAAAGTGGAGATAACAGGGAAACGAAGAGGAGGAGGAAGGAAAAGGGAGAGAAAATGGAGTCGAACTTGGAGGAGGAAATGAACGAAACCACCAAAATTATGCCGGAGAAATACACAGACCTTGATAAAAGTGGAGATAACAGGGAAACGAAGAGGAGGAGGAAGAGGGAAGATTAAACTATTTTTTTGTATAGGAGGAAGAGAGGAATGAAAAATGGACTTGAACTTGGAGGAGGAAATGAACAAAACCACCAAAATTACACTTGAGAAATACACAGACCTTGATAAAAGTGGAAATAACAGGGAAACGAAGAGGAGGAGGAAGAAGAGGAAGACAGGAGGAGGAAGAGGAAAGATTAAGCTATTTTTTGGTATAAGAGGATAGGAAGAAGAGGTGGAGAAAAATGGACTTGAACTTGGAGGAGGAAATGACCGAACCCACCAAAATTAATCCCGGAGAGATACACAAACCTTGATAAAAGTGGAGATAACAGGGAAACAAAGAGGAGGAGGAAGAAGAGGAAGACAAGAGGAGGAAGAGGAAAGATTAAATTATGTTTTGACGTAGGAAGAGAGGAAGGAAAAGGGAGAGAAATGGAGTTGAACTTGGAAGAGGAAATGAACAAAACCACCAAAATTAATCCCGGAGAAATACACAAACCTTGATAAAAGTGGAGATAACAGGGAAACAAAG
This sequence comes from Eriocheir sinensis, assembly GCF_024679095.1. Taxonomy (NCBI): domain Eukaryota; kingdom Metazoa; phylum Arthropoda; class Malacostraca; order Decapoda; family Varunidae; genus Eriocheir; species Eriocheir sinensis. The sequence goes on along the minus strand of NW_026111580.1, from coordinate 23,527 downwards.
AGGAGGAGGAAGAGGAAAGTAAATTATTTTTTGACGTAGGAAGAGAGGAAGGAAAAGGGAGAGAAATGGAGTTGAACTTGGAAGAGGAAATGAACGAAACCACCAAAATTACACTGGAGAAATACACAGACCTTGATAAAAGTGGAGAGAACAGGGAAACGAAGAGGAGGAGGAAGAAGAGGAAGACAGGAGGAGGAAGAGGAAAGATTAAACTACTTTTTGGTATAGAAGGAAAAGAGGAAGAGAGGAAAGAAGGGAAAAACGGAGGAAACATGGAGAGAATCAGTGAGGGGAAGTACCTGTTCTTGAGGCAGCCCCTGACCTGACGTAGCCTTGTGCCTGAGCATACACTGGGGTGGGTTGCTTCACTCACCCACAGTCACCATGCGTGGTGATGAGGTACGTGGGTGTCCCCTTGGTGGTCTCCTGGGCTCACTGGAGGGCTGAGTCTGGTCTCATCTCAGCTCCTTCCCTGAAAGAACCATCACAGAGTTAGTGTGTGTATGTGTGTGCATCAAATACAAGTGCCAATATCTCGGCAAGCACATCAGTTAGGAACACAAGATTCTAACACAAGATGTTCCTAACACTCACCTACAACACCTGTAACTGGCAGTGTTCATAACCTTCTAGCTCCTGAGAAATTTGCAGCACATCAGTTAGGAACACGAGATTCTAACACAAGATGCTCCTAACACTCACCTACAATGCTTATAACGGCAGTCTCCATAACCTTCTAGCTCCTGAGAAATTTGCACTTAACTAAAAACTTTCCAACATAAAAATATCCAAAATTCAATGACAACTTCAAGTGCCAATATCTCGGCAAGCACATCAGTTAGGAACACAAGATTCTAACACAAGATGCTCCTAACACTCACCTACAACACCTGTAACTGGCAGTGTTCATAACCTTCTAGCTCCTGAGAAATTTGCACTTAACTAAAAACTTTCTAACAAAAATATCCAAAATTCAATGACAACCTCAACTGGCAATATCTCGGCAAGCACATCAGTTAGGAACACAAGATTCTAATACAAGATGCTCCTAACACTCACCTACAACACCTACAACTGGCAGTGTTCATAACCCTCTAGCTCCTGAGAAATTTGCACTTAACTAAAAACTTTCCAACAAAAATATTCAATTTTCAGTGACAACTCTAACTGCCAATATCTCGGAATCTACATCAGTTAGGAACACTATAGGAAGGCAGACGTGGAAAACCTCAGGAAACATTACAGAGAGCTGGACTGGGATGAGCTAATGGGAACAAGTGAAGTGCAGGAAAAGTGTGATATCTTTATGGAGGCGTATAAAACAGGGTCAAGAAGTTTGTACCAGAAACAGACCCAAAGAGAAGGGAAAAAGGACTGGTTTAATGCAAGGTGTGCTAAGGCAAAAGAAAAAAAAGAGACAAAGCAAGGAAAAGACTAAAAAGAAATAAAAACCAAAGGAATAAAGAAGATTTTAAGGCAGCGAGAAATGAATACGTGAAAATAAGGAAGGAAGAAGAGAAGGGATATGAAAAGGATATTGTGGAAAAGTGTAAGGAACAACCCAAACTATTTTACAGATTCATAAATGGAAAGATTGAACCAAGAGAAACAATTGACAGACTGAGCGACGGGAGTGTGACAACCGCTGATCCTCAAGACACGGCGGAGTTACTAAAAAAAAGAGTTCCGGCAAGTTTTTACTAAAGAATCAACGAGCCACAAGAAAACAAGACAAATGTTCACATGGAAGAAGTCTCAGTATACAAAGAGGAGATATAGAACTGGAACTTGGAAGAGGGGAAAGCTGTAGGACCAGATGGAGTCTCAGGGAATAGATTAACATTTCTGTTTTTCTTTATATATATTTCCTTACAATCTTCCACTTCACTTAGTTTAGCTGTTCTGTGTGTGTGTGTGTGTGTGTGTGTGTGTGTAGCAGCAACATCACTCGCCCGCTGTGGTGTGTCTGTGGGCCTGGCCGAGGGTGCAGGCAGCAGCTTCCTCGGACAAGGGTGCCCTACAGGCGGCGTCCAGCAGGCACACGGCCCCTCTCCAGGCCTGTGGGCAGGGCACTCACCCGCAGAGTGCCGGCACCTTCTTCTTCCTCTTCATTCTTCATTCCTCTTCATTCATCCTACGCTACTCACTCTTCATTCATTCTTCTCCAGACCTCTGAGGCCCAGCATGCCTTCCTTCCTCCCTCTCTGGTCTTCCTTCTTCTTCATTTTTCTCTGGGTGTTTCTGCCAAGAGTGTCCCACGCGGCACACTGCTGTACTGTCTGTGCCTTTATCTCCCCTCAGCCCCAGAACAGTGCTCAGCCTTCCCTGCTGGAGCCACTTGCCCGTCCATCACCCGGCCACTGGCCAACAATACAAGGCTTGACAAGCACCACTGGAGTGTTCCTACCTTGACCCATTACATATTCTGCCATCAATTCCCTCGGGGCAGCAACCCTAACAAGCCATCACAGCTCCCAGGCCGGAACTCTGCCCCAGTGGTCTCTGCTGGGCCGGGTTTAACAAGTCCATCACAGCTCCCAGGCCGGCACTCTGCACCAGTGGTCTCTGCTGGGCCAGGTTTCTTGTGGAAGAATTCCCTCGGGGCAGCAACCCCAACAAGCCATCACAGCTCCCAGGCCGGCACTCTGCCCCAGTGGTCTCTGCTGGGCCGGGTTTCTTGTGGAGTGCAGGGAAACTTGACAAACCCTCACACAGCGTCCCCTTGATAATCGTGCTGATGGTCTGTTGTGGCGGCCTGAGTCACCGCTGCTGCACTGTGCCGGGGCAAGGTGGCTAGGGGCAGACGGCACTGTTCACTGTGATGTTGGCTGCTGCACTGTGCCAGGGCAAGGTGGCTCAGGGCAGGCGGCATTGTTCACAGTGGTGTTGGCTGCTGCACTGTGCCGGGGCAAGGTGGCTCGGGGCAGACGGCACTGTTCACTGTGGTGTTGGCTGCTGCACTGTGCTGGGGCAAGGTGGCTCGGGGCAGACAGCACTGTTCACTGTAGTGGTGCTTGTTGGCTGTGTTGGGTGTGTCTGTTAAGGTCACTCTTCATACTAAACCTTTGGCCACACTCTTGGCATTCATGGGGTCTTTCACCAGTGTGTGTGTTGAGGTCACTGTCTTTCTTTCACTAGTCTTTTCATTCCTTTCTTTCTTTTCTGTTCTTGTTGTTCCTCCATGTCTGTCTTTCTCTCTTCGTCTTCTCTTTCTTCTTGTTCTTCAGCCAGGGCGGGGTTCCCAAACACTGTCCTCCACCGCCACCACATAAAGCAGCCCCACACAACACCTCAGGGGAAGTGGATCTTCATGTGCCTGGCAATATTCCGCTTGGTCTTGAAATGTTTTAGACAAACATCACACTTGAACTCTCTCAGATCAGAGTGTGTGGCAATGTGGCTGTTCAAAGCAGACTTAGAAAAGAACCTTCTGTCACACTCAAGGCATTCATGAGGTCTTTCACCAGTGTGTGTAAGTATGTGTCTATTTAGTTCCCTCTTCACACTGAACCTTCTGTCACACTCAGGGCATTCATGAGGTCTTTCACCAGTGTGTGTAAGGGTGTGTACTTTGAGGCTACTCTTCTGAGTGAACACTTTGCCACACTCTTGACATTCATGAGGTCTTTCACCAGTGTGTGTAAGGGTGTGTGTTTAAGGTAACTCTTCCTGAACACTTTGACACACTCTTGGCATTCATGAAGTCTTTCACCAGTGTGTGTAAGGATGTGTGTGTTAAGGTTACTCTTCTGAGTGAACGCTTTGCCACACTCTTGGCATTCATGAGGTCTTTCACCAGTGTGTGTAAGGGTGTGTCTGTTAAGGTGACTCTTTTGAGTGAACACTTTGCCACACTCTTGGCATTCATGAGGTCTTTCACCAGTGTGTGTAAGGGTGTGTCTATTAAGGTCACTCTTCGTACTGAACACTTTGCCACACTCTTGGCATTCATGAGGTCTTCCACCAGAGTGTGTGGGTGTGTTTGTTGAGGTCACCCTTCCCTGGGAGTCTTTTCCCACACTCTTGGCACTCATGCTTCCCTTCAGCGGTGTGTGCAAGGCTGTGTCTGGTGAACTTGCTCTTGGTCTCAAACCTTCTCTCACTCAAACTCTCCCTTTACTTTATGGCTGGAGATGCCAGCAGCAAGGTGGTGGTGGTGGTGGTGGTAGCGGTTCTCCTGAGCACCCCTGATCAGAGCATGCAAGGTGCTGTTCAAAGTCATGGCACTGAATTTTTTCTTTTGCACAGAATATGATGAAGGAATTGCACTGTACTGTACTGCATGTTCTGGCACTGATCCTCACAGCAGTGGCAGGCTGCTCCTGCTGGTCCTGGCCCCTCAGGCTGATGCCCGGCCCTGCAGCCTCCACTGCAACAGAAGTCAGCGGCAGAGAGGACGCAGCACGGCACCCTCAGACCCTCGCTGCTGCACCAGCACCAGGGGTGACTGTTGGGACAAAGATCACAGCCTCATAGAAACATGCTTCAAACTGAAAACCAAAAGCATCTACAAGTTCCATAAAATGTAGCAGAGCACAACACAGTTACTGGTTTTCAACCCCAATATTGTGACAACTGCATCAAAGAAACTGAGGCAAAATAGACCCAGAGCAGTGAACTAGCTGCCCTTGACAACCTGGAGGCATCCATGCAGCAGGCAGCTGAAAAGCACCTTGTGGATATGGGAAGCGGAAAACAGAGACAGAACAATGCTGCAGAACAGGCAGCACAACAAAGGGCATCAAGGAAGGGAAAGAACAGAGCAGGGAAGTGTGCAGAGCGCTGTCGCTTTGAGAGAAAAAACAACAAGATAACGTGGATCAAAAACAAACAAAAAAAGAGAAAAATGAAATAAAACCAGACATTTAAACATGAAAGAATCAAATTGTCACCAACAAGATTAAAGGAGACAAAAACTCCGGAAACAAACAACCACGGAGACAAATAAACACTCTCGGAGGCCAAGAAGTAAAGAAGAAAGCTCCCTCTTGCTCTCCATGAAGACGCAGCACAGGTGCGGACAGGGACCAGACCCAGGCTGTTCACTGACTGGGATGCTGTGACCTCCATGACTACTAGAAGGCCTCTGGCTCAATAAAGAGACAAAATAATGCAAGCACTTGTGCTGTACAAAGTCCACAGCAAAACAATGGATGCAACAAACACTTGCCAAAACAACAAGACATTAACAAATATTGGGGAGAATTATGTAGGAAATCAGACCACACAGACCCCAAGGTCCAGACTAGGGTGTCTGTCCTTAAAAATAAGTGATTTTTCATTGATCAGATGGCTCCAAAACTTTGCATTTCCCTCTAGTTAACATTAAGCTCAAGGAAGTGACAGTTGAGCTTGTTCTTAAATTAGTCAGTCGTGTTACACTGGACCACTGACGGTGGGAGCTTATTCCATTCTCGCACTACAATGCTGGTGAAGAAATATTTGGTGCAATCTGAATTTGCCTAATCTACATTTGAGTTTTATGCCATTTCTTCCTCGTTCGCAAAGTGTCATCGATCATAAACAATTTTGTTCTGTCTACATTCAAACCCATTAGTATTTTAAAACATTCGATCAGTTTTCCTCGGAGGCAACGTTTCTCAAGAGAACATGTTAAGGGTGGAAAGCCTTTCGTAAGATTTGTTTTACACCACGTTCTCAGAACAGTGTTAGGGTGGAATGTCCTTTGTATGGTGTTGCACAAGGAAGGGATCGTTTTTGTTACCTGACGCTGAACACCTTCTAATTCTATCAATGTCTAACCATGGTGGGGAGGACCAAACATGCACCCGCATATTCCAATCAGGGTCTGGCTAACAAAACCGTAAATTGGAGCATTCCGGCGCAATGGGTCCATTCAAACTATTGTAGAGCGGAAGTATTACATCTTTTATTCTGAATAAAAAGTTTCTTTTATCGAAACCCAACATATCTGTTCACTTTGTTATGCTGCATCGATGCATTGGCGTGAGAATTTGAGGTTTGACGCGATTTTGACCCCAGGTCCTAAACGCATCAAACGCTTTTGAGTTTAACGCCACCCATTTCTGTAATTTGAATATCTAGTATTTCTTGTTCCAATTTGAAGGAGATAGATAGATAGATAGATAGATAGATAGATAGATAGATAGATAGATAGATAGATAGATATAAATAGATATAGATAGATAGATAGATAGATAAACTATATAGGGTTGGTGGTTTAAACCAAATGGTTTAAACCAATAATAAAAAAAAACAGTGGTTTAAACCAACTAATAAAACCTTTTTTTTTCTTTTGTGTGTATCTTTGTTAGTTTTATCAGTATTGTGGTTTTAACTATATGTAAGATTTTAATTATGTACAGCAGGGTTGGCGGTTTAAACCAGGGGTGTCAAACTCAAAACCCTTGGAGGGCCCATTCATGCTCTGAAGTGCCGTCATGGGGGCCAACAAGGGTAGAAAATACATTGACAAGATTGAAGTTACCGTGATACCGCGGGCCATTTATGACTATCCCACGGGCCATGAGTTTGACACCGCTGGTTTAAACCAAAAAACCATCAATCATACTCACTTTTCTATACACTTTGCTCTGTTTCTGTAATTAAGTATGTTCAGTTTACAGTATGTATCAATTTAAATTACATGGTAGTTCAGCGTATGCGTATCTATATTTTCGGCATTATAAGGTCTGACACGAGAAGGATTTAGCACGTCATCCCACTCGTCCTCACATCACCTTCGCTGTATGGCACTGTTCAAGCACTGGAATGGTAGACACACGCACACGTTGCATTATTTCAACACTTTTAAGACTTACACATCTTTCAAATGCGTATTATCTTAGCTTTTTCTTGGGAGTTACAAGCCAGGACCCCTTACATAGGACCCGGACACCGGACAGGACGCCAAACTTGCGCGTCCCTCACAGCGGCCTCCCTCACTCTAGCTTAGTTAAAACACAATTTTGGTCTTTCATATCTTGTTTCCAATCAAGCACTGTCCACTCCCTCCACATTCCACACCATCGCATCACCGACGCCCCTGTAGCTAATGTGTGCAGCAGTAGATATCGGGTCCGGGACTTTTATTTGTTTTATGAAAGTTCAGACCTTTACATAACTTCATCGGTAGTTATTGGCAAAGATTTGGCAATGCATGCCGCGAGATTGGGGTTAGCACTGTTGTCATCATAGTGTTGAGTAGTGGTGGTGGGAGACTGCTTGTGTTAACTCCTCTTCTACTACTAAAGCCGGGCCAAACAGCGCCCCACTGTATCCGAGATCACTGAAAAGTGTAAAATTTCAAATGTCGCTTATTGAACATAACAATGTTTTCAACCATAAACTCAAATATAATCATCATGCCATGTTATATATGAAAACATGAAGAAATTAAATGTAATTGCACATAAAGGAACATAACTTATTTGATAATTTGAGAGATGTAAGCATAAATATAGAGATAAAATAACTTCAAGTATTACTATTTCTGCGAAGCTAGCACGGGCGCGAGTACAGCACATCCTTGGATATGTGGTATGGGCAGACGCTTAAGAACACAGATAGCATACTGGCGCTATCCTACGTGTTGAAGGGGTTAAACATCCTAGAAAAGTAATTGTTTAAGAGGTTTGCAATGTGTTGGCTGTCAGACACTTGTGCACCATCACTGTTTGTTAAAGGTCAATTCCACTTCTGATACGCCTTTCCTATTTTTTATATAACTGAAGAAGGGTTTTGTATTATTTTACAGTTGGCTGCAATGTTTTTCTTCATATCTACTTTGCCTGACATACTAATCTTTTCACTCGCACGCCTGGCTTCATGATAAAGTCTAATGTTTCCGGGCGTGCTTTGTTCTTTCTTTTAGCCCTGCAAAGCAATTTTTCTCTCCTTAATCGAAAGGTGTTTAATTTGTACTATTATTCCAAAAGGTGTGCTTTTTATTAGTGTTACTTCACTTCTCCTCACACATTGGGACAAAGTGTTCTGCTGAGTGAGTAAATAATCCTTAAGTTTAACTAGCAAACTTCCTCTACGATTGTCGTCACCTGTATTGTTGTCGGATTTTCTACGAAAATTACCTCTTGAAATTTAGCATCTTTTCTTTATTTTCAGTCACTGTTGATTGGGCTCTGATATCGGCCTTTTTACTAATCTATGATGATCGCTTAAGAACCAAAGGTGTTCTCCTACCGTGACATTACTGACTAGGTTATCTTGGGTCGCTATAACAAGGTCAAGTATGTTATTTGTTGAGTTGGTTAAACCATTTGGCTTCAGTAATTTTCTTCTAAAAATTCCAATCATTCTATGTGACTCGCGCCTTCTGTGCCTGACAGTGTCGCCATTACAGTCGATATGGGGAGATTAAAGTGTCCTAATGTCAGTGGTCGCTGTTATTAAGTGACTGCATTATAACACTGTACATTCAACATCTTCTTTGAGTGATTGCCCGGAGGCCTGTAGGTGATAGATATATTTAGATTGAATTTTGCAATGTTTACCATAGCACAAATGTTCAACGTTAGTCTCTTGGTGTTCTGTCAGTGGGTTTTGCAAATAGTTTTTTTTGATGTAAAGGGCAACACCACCTCTGATTAACACAATCTTTTTTGAAGTGTGTAGCCAGAGTAATTCACTTTAGTATGGCCTTCCCTAATATCTGCTGAAGAAATTACAACTCTGTCATGAACAGAGCTGCAAAGGCTAATAAAGGCTCTGCCCCCCCCGTGAGAGAATAACACTTGCTTATAGACTTGCATTGGCTACCCATTAAGGCACGAATAGTCTACAAAATATGTGTCTTGACTTACCAAACAAGCGACTTGGTAAACCTGGATATATGAGAACTTTACTACAGGATTTTCATTGGACACTGAAGCGTGTCAGTGAGACACAGTGCAGAACAGCACAGACTCCATGAGCCAAGGTCAACCTGGAACTGGGTTTCAGAGCATTTGAGAAGAGAGTGCCCAGCAGCTCTATAATGAGTTGCAAGTTACCCGTGGCGTAGGGATGTGTCGTAAAGCGTGCATCCCTATATACAACTCCAGAAGCGATCACCATGGAGGTGCGGGTCTGATACCGCCTATATGATACAAAGTGGCCCCAATTACACTGAGATAATTTTTTTAATTGGCTAAATCCCTTCAAAATGACCCCCAGTAACAAGGAATATATATATATATATATATATATATATATATATATATATATATATATATATATATATATATATATATATATATATAGATAGATAGATAGATGAATGAATGAATGAATGAATATACACACACACACACACACACACACATATATATATATATATATATATATATATATATATATATATATATATATATATATATATATATATATATATATATATATATATATATATATATATATATATATATATATATATATATATATATATATATATATATATATATATATATATATATATATATATATATAATTCTAGTGTTTGCCCATACTCACCTTGCAACTTAAAATTGGCTAGGGGGCCATTGAGACTTTGAATACGGTAAACATGAAATCGTCAAATGCATAGTTTTTTAGTTATGAGGTTGAAAAATACCCTAGATGTGGGAAATTCTTTACAATTACTTAGATGTGAGGAAATTTCATACATTCCGTTTTTTTTACAACGTACGGAAACCACATAAGGTAATTATTGAAAATCCTCCACCTCGAAAATACGATATTACGCCTCCATATTGTACTTAAGGGCATATTATACATACGGACGATGTGTTTACATGGCGATGTCATTGCAATATGAGCAGCGTTGCAACAATCCGGTTGGCAATGGTGCGCTAGGTTAGCGATAATACGTTTAGTTAGCGGTTAGCCCACGCATGAGACCAGGTGTACCGCGTGGTTATTTTTTTTAGAACCGCACCTTTCCTAATACTATTTCCGATGATGCGGCTGGGTTAGCGATGGTGCGCTTAGTTGGCCATTAGCCCGCATGTGAGACCAGGTCCACCACGTGGTTATTTTTTTAGAACACGCACCTTTACCTAATACTATTACCGACGATGCGCTAGGTTAGCGATGGTACACTTAGTTAGTATTACCGCGCATGTGAGACCAGGTCCATCACGCAAGTCGTTATTTTTTTAGAACATGCACCTTTAAGAAGAGGGGGGTCAGGGGCTGGCCCATACGTTATAAAGGGGTCATAAAGTTCGGTTGGATGAGTTTAAATATGCTCCACAACCAAATACCCGAGTTCAGGTCCCCAAGATCGTTGGGGGAAGGGATTAATTCGGCTTCTTTACTTTTAAGTACTTTGTTTTTTTAACTATGATATATGGAGGCATATTATCGTATTCTGGGCCTTGAGTCAATATCACAATCACCTTGTATGCCGGGAATATGAGCCCGTGAAGCAGATTCAAAATCGGTCAGTAAGTTTACGTGCTCAAACAGCTCAGGCAGGAGGTTGAGCCTGCACTTCCTGCACAAGCGCAGTATACTGTTTAAGGCGGCGTTGGATGGATCCTGCTAGCTGGTGGTTTTTACTTGTGTCAGTGATAAACAATGAAGATACACTGTGTTTGGTGCCGGACTCTACTTGGAGAAAGAAACCTTGTGATGAGGTGACAACCTACTAGAGAGGGCATGAGTGTGGTGGAGGTGGTTTATGTGAGCACTGATGGCGCCGGTGCCACGACAGATGGTGAGGTGAGCATCGTTTGGTGGGTTCACGACGCTTCTCTCCCAAAACAAGCAGGGATCCACTGAGTGCGTGGTTTTCGTATAGGAAACACTAAATTGTGTAAGCACTTATTTTAGTGGTGGTGTGAGGAAAAATTCCTAAATTTAGGGAATATCCTAGATCAAGGGAGTTTTATCCCCACACACACACTAAAAAATACTGAATCACGACAGATTTCATATCCCCCACCAAACCCCGCATTCCCACCAGGTCCCCAGGCTTGTATGGGGAAAGGGTATGGGCAAACACTAGAATTTTACCATATATATATATATATATATATATATATATATATATATATATATATATATATATATATATATATATATATATATATATATATATATATATATATATATCAGGGTTGGCAATGATTAAATCAAATTGATTTAATTAATTGATTAAATCATTGATTTTTTTAGTAAAAAATCATGATTTTTTTTTTTTTTTTACTAAAAGTATTCCATAAGTTAAATGATGTGCTCCAAAGATGGTAAAATCAGCCTCCTTTAGTCTTTACTAACTTGGGATTCAATGTATCATAATAATAAGGTTAGCAACAAACCGTAACAAATAAAATTCGATATTCTTCTGTGTGGTAATAATATAAAATGCTGTCATGAAAATAACTTCAGGCAACTCTGTCTGTCCTAAACCTGGTCCTGTACCAACTACAAACAAGTATTGAACACGTATGTATCAGGATCCTTGACTGTGCTCACACTTACCGCTAAACTCAAACTTAAAGTAACCTATGGAGATTTTCAAATCACTCAGTATATATATATATATATATATATATATATATATATATATATTTATATATTTATATATATATATATATATATATATATATATTTTTTTTTTTAATAAAAAAATCAAAAAAATCAAAAAAATCAAATAAATCAAATAAATCAAAAAAATCAATGATTTTTTTATTTTTTTGATTTTTTAAAAAAAATCAAAAAAATCACCAACCCTGATATATATATATATATATATACATATACATATACATATATATATATATATATATATATATATATATATATATATATATATATATATATGTATATGTATATGTATATATATATATATATATATAAACTTGACATGGGTAAGCTTGGGTGTGATTCTGGAATAATACCAAGCCGTCACCTCAGCAACAAAAAGCTTGAAACAGGTAAACTTGACATGGGTAAGCTTGGGTGTGATTCTGGAATATTACTGACCCATCACCTGAACCTCCCCCAAAAAGCTTGAAATAGATAACCTTGTAATACGCACTGTGTGGGCGTGGAGGCGTGGGGGCACTGGGTGGGCGTGGGGGCACTGTGTGGGCGTGGAGGCGTGGGGGCACTGTGTGGGCGTGGAGGGGTGGGGGCACTGTGTGGGCGTGGAGGCGTGGAGGCACTGTGTGGGCGTAGAGGCGTGAAGGCACTGTGTGGGCGTGGAGGCACTGTGTGGGCGTGGGGGCACTGTGTGGGCGTGGAGGCGTGGGGGCACTGTGTGGGCGTGGAGGCGTGGGGGCACTGTGTGGGCGTGGAGGCGTGGGGGCACTGTGTGGGCGTGGGTGGCGTGGCAGACTCCGCAGCGTTGCTGTTTACTTCCGTTGATCTTGACCTTGATCTTGATGTCACAGGAGTCCTGTGAAGGGAGGCTGTGGGTTTTGTGTGGCCTTAAAGAGTGGGATTCATAGAGGCTGGGAATTGAATGTGAAAAAGAATGCTAAAATAATTATGAATGGTAAACAAGTTCAAGCAAAAATTATTAGATTGGTAGACAGATAGATATATAGATAGATAGGTAGATAGATTTACGTAACATTGCTTAGGACAGGGAAAGGACTTGGCACCTTGGATGTAACTTAACACTGGCACTGTCCACCCCTGCCTCCTACCCACCCACCCCACCTCCTTCCCACCCCAATCCCTTCCCCAACCCAGTAAACCCGTTGCAACATGGCCGCCGTGGCAGGCTCAGCAGCGTCACTGGAGCTTCTCGCCGCGCACTCTATACACCCAAATCTGTGAGCTGGTGTAAACAAAGCCCCTCTAACCTTCTCCTGCCGCCCCGATCCTCACACCTTCCTCAGTGCCGATGATGACCTGCTGCTGCTGTGACCCTGACACACACACACACACACACACGCTCCACGAGAAGAGGAGAATGCTGTGTTGAGGCAGCGGGAGAGTGTGACGCGTCTCAAGGGTGAGTGTCTGGCCATCAGGAAGGAGTGTGCGGGCAAGGCTGAGCTGGTAATTAATCACTACGCGCCTCCAGAATACGACATTACGCCTCCTTATTATACTTAAGGGACGAAATACACGGGTAATTATAGAGATTCACTACGCGCCTCCAGAATACGATATTACGCCTCCTTATTATACTTAAGGGACGAAATACATGTGGTAATTATAGAGATTCACTACGCGCCTCCAGAATACGATATTACGCCTCCATATTATACTTAAGGGACGAAATACACGGGTAATTATAGAGATTCACTACGCGCCTCCAGAATACGATATTACGCCTCCATATTATACTTAAGGGACGAAATACACGGGTAATTATAGAGATTCACTACGCGCCTCCAGAATGCGATATTACGCCTCCATATTATACTTAAGGAACGAAATACATGGGTAATTATAGAGATTCAATACGCGCCTCCAGAATCGATATTCGCCTCCATATTATACTTAAGGGACGAAATACACGGGTAATTATAGAGATTCACTACGCGCCTCCAGAATACGATATTATGCCTCCATATTATACTTAAGGGACGAAATACATGTCCCTTAACCATAATATGAAGGCAGAAAAACTTAAAGGTAAAGAAAAAGTGGTAAAGGTAGTGGAAAGGCATATTATACATATGCGCGCTGTTTTGGTGTCGGCAGCGGCGGCAGCATTGGTTGGTGAGCAATGTTGCCAACGATACGGTTAGTGATGGTATGTTTAGTTAGCGATTAGCCCACGCATGCTAGACCAGGTCCACCACGCGTGGTTATTATTATTTTTTTTAGAACGCACCTTTACCCAAAGGGTTTTGTGAAGGTTTAGGCCGGGTATGTTTTTTTTTTTTTGTTGCCACACCCCAAGGTGGGGACACTGGCTATATGGAGGCCATCAGGGTCAAGCACTTATGTCCTTGAAGTGACGGCTCGTAGAGGGGAGGGGAGAATGCCTTGCCAACCAAGTTGGTCTTTGGACGAGGACTGGCATGTCTTTGTACCAGTGGAAGACGTGGGCGTGGGTTCCCTTTGTTCGCTGCAGGACGAGAGTGCTCAGAGCAGAAAACAATGGGAAGAGAGCCTCACTTAGGGCTGCAGCCACCTTGATCTAAAACAACTAAAGAATGTAGCATCCCATCCTCCAGTACAGAACCAATCCATATTTAAAGGAACGGATGGCAATGACTGACACCCGCTGCTGGTGAAGGCAAAGGAAAGGGGGGAGAGATGTTACGATGCAAATTTTACGCCTATTTCTGGATGATCCTTGGCAAACATAATTTTATAGACTGGTTTTGTGGTTCACCGAAAAATGCGCTCCTTACATTTTGAAAACACTGAATTTTATCTGCTTTACCATCCAGACAGCCAAATACAGAACAAATGGCATTCCGTATTTTTAGGAAAATGTGGAGAGTTTGCAACCCTCAGGCGTCATCTGGCGATGTATGGTGTTCTTGAATGCCCCCCCATTCTGGAGACTGTTTTCCACCTCCCTCCCGTAATCCGCCAAAGCGCTCTATCTTGTCCATATGATTGATGAACCAACACTATTTCTCACTCTGTCACGCATTGTTAGGTTAAGGGTTGTTTAGGAATTATTGGTAGTCCGACAGCAAAAATTAAGTATTACTGATAATGCAAACGGGCTCGAATAGAAGGTTTTGGGGTTGTTCCGGAAAGTATGAGTTGGCAGCTCATTTGTCACTCGGCCAGTCTCGGCTCGGCAAGCGGCAAGTCAGCACATCTCTCCTCCCTTCATTCGGCAGCAGACAGCAGCACATTAACTACAACTTACTGAACTCTCGATTTACGCGAGTATTGTGTCCGTGAAAAGGACGCATAATTCCAAGACAATGTAGTAAATCCAATACGAGGTAGATTTGTACCTTTATTGCCTACTGTATCACTGACTCCTCTCCCTCTCATGGTTCCTCCTCTGGCTGCCCTTCCCCTCGTGGTAGCACAGCAGCGAGGGTGTTATTGTTGTTGTTGAGTAGCGTGGGTACTGTATTGTTATTCAAGTGGCGCGCAGGAAGAACTGAGCTCAGCTGTGTGGCTGCGGCGCCGTGTGAGTCCAGTTGCGTGAGACATCTGGTTGACACTCCATAAAATATCGCGTATAAGTGAAAAAAACGTGGATTTTGGACCCCGCATTATTTAAAAAACGCGTAAACCAAACTCACGTAAATCAAGAGCTACCTGTATATATCAAAGCATTTGTGATCAGATTATGTATCATCTGTTATGGGGGGGGTTATATCATGGCACAAATTTGGCCCTTTGCTGCTACATGGTTAAGACATCCTTTTCCTCTACAAAATATTGACAAATGGCATCGTTTCAATTGTTTCTAACAATGACGATGATGTTTTCATTCCGGGAAGTTCTTGCTTATCATACAGTGATGTTCTAAAATGGTCTGTGGTGCAACAGTAACACAACAGTGACCTCGTGAACTCCATGTCCACCCCCACCTGGCAGGGTTACCCACAGGAAGCTCAGGAAATGGTCATCGCCATAGGCGTATGTATGCCCTCCTGGATGTGACTGACTCCCGCTCACCCTCCATCTCGGACGATACGTTGGGTTAGCTTCACGGTGGTGGTCGAACGTAGTTCCGCTGCCTCGAAAATAGGGAAACTGCTGCTCCTAAACCCTAAACCTTCCCCTCGAGAGTAGCCAGCGGTTGTGGGAGTCTCCGGAACAACCGTAACACATTGATTTGTTTTATATTATTAATCATTGCTATTTGTTAGTAAAATAACTAATTCTGTATTGAATAACATGTAAAATGATTTTTATATAAATAATTTTTAAGGTATGGGACACATTAATGGGATTTACATTAAAATCAATGGGAAAACTGGTTTTGGTTTATGAGTGTTTTGGTGTGCGAGGAATATTCCCGAACAAATTAAACTCGTAAACCGAGGCTTGACTGTATCAGAAAAGGCTGAGGATGATCTATGTATGTGTGTGAAGTGGTTCTTTGAAAAATGGGTATATATTTCAGCTATCTTCTTTACTGCCACTTGCTGTTTTTTGTCCCTTATGTTAGCTTTTCTTTAGTTCATTTAAGTGTTTGGAGGGCCCAAGACTACCCACAAGCTGCCCTCATGATTGCCCATCAACCGGACTCCAGCAAAACTCTAAAGAGAACCAAGTGAAGCTCGGGTGGGGAGGAGATTAGCCAAGCAGGATGGCACCACTATAAAACAGTTACCTGCCCTACTGGGACCAACCAGAGAAGTAAAGATGGAGCACGCTGCTCTTTTGAACTGCTCTTTTGATTCTTTATTAGGAGCAGCATATGTATATATATATATATATATAGATATATATACATAACCATATATATATATATATATATATATACATATATATATATATATATATATATATATATATATATATCTATATATATATATATATATATATATATATATATATATCTATATATATATATATGTGTGTGTGTGTGTGTGTGTGTGTGTGTATATATATATATATATAGACATATATATATATATATATATATATATATATATATATATGTATATATATATATATATATATATATATATATATATATGTATATATATATATATATATATATATATATATATATATATATATATTGACAAGTTGTAATTTCTTCAGCAGATATTAGGAAGGCCATAATAAAGTGAATTACTACATGGCTACACTCTTCAAAAAAGATTGTGTTAACTGTAGAGGTGGTGGCATCGCCCTTATATCAAAAACTTTCTGCAACCCACTGACGGAACACCAAGAGACTAACGTTGAACATTTGTGCGTGCGAGTAAACATTGCAAAATTCAATCTAAACATATCTATCACCTACAGGCCTCCGGGGCAATCACTCAAAGAAGATGATGAAATGTACAGCATTTTAATGCAGTCACTTAATAACAGCGACTCACTGACATTAGGACACTTTAATCTCCCCCATATCGACTGGGTGACACTGTCAGGCACAGGAGGCGAGTCATATAAAATGACCGAATTTTTAGAAGAAAATTACTGAAGCCAAATGGTTTCTGAACCAACTCAACAAAATAACATACTTGACCTTGTTATAGCGACCCAAGATAACCTAGTCAGTAATGTCACGGTAGGAGAACACCTTGGTTCTTGCGATCATAGATCAGTGTGCGTCGATATCAGAGCTCAATCAACAGTGACTGAAAATAAAGAAAAGGTGCTAAATTTCAAGAGATAATTTCGTAGAAATCCGACAAATAATACAGGTGACGACAGCGTAAAGGAAGCCTGGCTAAACTTTAAGGATTATTTACTCACTCAGCAGAACACTTTTGTCCCAATGTGTGAGAAGCGAAGTAACACTAATAAAAGCACACCTTGGAATAATAGCGAAATTAAACACTCGATTAAGGAGAAAATTGCTTTGCAGGCTAAAGAACAAAGCACGCCCAAAAACATTAGACTTTACCATGAAGCCAGGCGGCGAGTGAAAAGATTAGTATGTCAGGCAAAGTGTATATATGAAGTCAACTGTAAAAATAATCCAAAACCCTTCTTCAGTTATATAAAAAATAGGAAGGCGATCAGAAGTGGAATTGGACCTTTAACAAACAGTGATGGTGCACAAGTGTCTGACAGCCAACACATTGCAAACCTTTTAAACAATTACTTTTCTAGGATGTTTAATACAAGCAGTCTCCCACCACTACCACCAACACCAGTGACGACAACAGTGCTAACGTAAATCTCGAGCATGCATTGCCAAACTTTGTAATAACTACCGATGAAGTCATTAAAGGTCTCGAATCCCTTAAATCAAATAAAAGTCCCAGACCCAATGGATATATCCTATACTGCTTAAAGAAACAAAGATTGAAATTCTCCTCCCTCACAACTTTTTATATGTCCTTGCGACAAGGCATGGTCCCTTCGGATTTGAAAAAGGCTAACGTGACACCGATTTTTAAGAAGGGAGACAGAAAAATACCAGGTAATTACAGGCCCATTAGTCTAACTTCAGTTGTAGGTAAGCTGCTCAAGAGCATAATTAGAGACAAAATTGTGAGTTACCTTGAAAGCCACTCATTAATTGGGGATTCACAACATGGTTTCCATAACAAAAGATCCTGCCTATCAAACCTATTAACCTTTTATAACGACCTCTTCTCAGTTTATGACGTAACCAAATCACTGGACATAGTCTATCTTGATTTCTAGAAAGCGTTGATAAAGTCCCACATCATAAATTACTTTATAAATTAAAGCAAATAGGTATTGACGGTCAAGTAAACCAATGAATCGCGAATTGGTTGAGCAACAGACAACAAAGAGTGGTGATTGACGGATTTAACTCAGAGTGGGCGCCAGTCACTAGTGGTGTCCCTCAGCGCTCAGTTCTTGGCCCAGTGCTCTTCATTATTTACATCACCGCTGTGGATGTTGGACTCAATAATCGCATTAATAAATTTGCAGACGACACAAAGATGGGTAACTCGGTTCTCACTGACGAAGACAGACAAAGCCTCCAAGAGGATTTGCACAAAATTTTAGCTTGGTCTGATAGATGGGAGATGCCCTTTAACGTAGACAAGTGCCAGGTCCTTCATGTTGGAACAAGAAATAAGAAGTTCAATTATGAAATGCACGGCGTCAAACTCAAAAGCGTTCAATGCGTCAAGGACCTGGGGGTCAAAATCACGTCAAACCTCAAATTCTCACAGCAATGCATTGATGTAGCAAATAAAGCGAACAGAACGTTGGGCTTCATTAAAAGAAACTTTTTATTCAAGAATAAAGATGTAATACTTCCGCTCTACAATAGTTTAGTCAGACCCCATTTGGAATATGCGGTACAGTTTTGGTCTCCCCACCATGCAAAGGACATTGCTAAACTAGAAGGTGTTCAGCGTCGAGCAACAAAAATGATCCCTTCCTTGCGCAACAAATCCTACAAAGAAAGGCTTTCCACCCTTAACATGTTCTCTCTTGAGAAACGTCGCCTCCGAGGAAAAGTGATCGAATGTTTTAAAATACTTAATGGTTTCATGAATGTGAACAAATCAAAATTGTTCATGATTAATGACACTTTGCGAACGAGGAAGAATGGCACAAAACTCAAATGTAGACAAGTAAATTCAGATTGCACCAAATATTTCTTCACCAACATTGTAGTGCGAGAATGGAATAAGCTCCCACCGTCAGTGGTCCAGTGTAACACGATTGACTAATTTAACAACAACTTCGACTGTCACTTCCTTGAACTTAATGTTAACTAGAGGGAAATGCAAAGTTTTGGAGCCATCTGATCAATGTAGAATCACTTATTTTAAGGACAGACACCCTTGTCTGGACCTTGGGGTCTGTGTGGTCTAATTTTCTACAGAATTCTCCCCAATATTTGTTAATGTCTTGTTGTTTTGGCAAGTGTTTGTTGCATCCATTGTTTTGCTGTGGACTTTGTACAGCACAAGGGCTTGCATTATTTTGTCTCTTTATTGAGCCAGAGGCCTTCTAGTAGTCATGGAGGTCACAGCATCCCAGGCAGTGGACAGCCTGGGTCTGGTCCCCTTGTCCGGCACCTTTGCTGCGTCTTCACGGAGAGCAAGAGGGAGCTTTCTTCTTTACTTCTTGGCCTCCGAGAGTGTTTATTTGTCTCCGTGGTTGTTTGTTTCCGGAGTTTTTGTCTCCTTTAATCTTGTTGGTGACAATTTGATTCTTTCATGTTTAAATGTCTGGTTTTATTTCATTTTTCTCTTTTTTTGTTTGTTTTTGATCCACGTTATCTTGTTGTTCTTTCTCTCAAAGCGGCGACGCTCTGCACACTTCCCTGCTCTGTTCTTTCCCTTCCTTGATGCCCTTTTCTGTGGTGGCTGTTCTGCAGCATTGTTCTGTCTCTGTTTTCCACTTCCCATATCCACAAGGTGCTTTTCAGCTGCCTGCTGCATGGTTGCCTCCAGGTTGTCAATGGCAGCTAGTTCACTGCTCTGGGTCTATTTTGCCTCAGTTTCTTTGATGCAGTTGTCACAATATTGGGGTTGAAAACCAGTAACTGTGTTGTGCTCTGCTACATTTTATGGAATTTGTAGATGCTTTTGGTATTCAGTTTGAAGCATGTTTCTATGAGGCTGTGATCTTTGTCCCAACAGCCACCCCTGGTGCTGGTGCAGCAGCAAGGGTCTGAGGTGGGTGCCGTGCTGCGTCCTCACTGCCGCTGACTTCTGTTGCAGTGGAGGCTGCAGGGCTGGGCAGTGTTATAGTAGGGTATTGCAGCAGCCTGAGCAGCAGCTTGAGGGGCCAGGACCAGCAGGAGCAGCCTGTCACTCCTGTGAGGATCAATGCCAGACCATGCACTACAGTACAGTGCAATTCCTTCATCATATTTGTGCCAAAGAAAAAATTCAGTGCCGTAACTTTAAACAACACCTCGCATGCTCTGATCAAGGGTGCTCAGGAGAACCACTACCACCACCACCACCTTGCTGCTGGCATCTCCAGTCATAAAGGAAAGGGAGAGTTTGAGTGAGAGAAGGTTTGAAACCAAGAGCAAGTTCACCAGACACAGCCTTGCACACACTGCTGAAGGGAAGCATGAGTGCCAAGAGTGTGGGAAAAGACTCCCTGGGAAGGGTGACCTCAACAAACACACCCACATATTCTGGTGGAAGACCTCATGAATGCCAAGAGTGTGGCAAAGTGTTCTATCAGAAGAGTCACCTTAACATACACACCCTTACACACACTAATGAAAGACCTCATGAATGCCAAGAGTTTGACAAAGTGTTCACTCAGAAGAGTAACCTTAACACACACACCCTTACACACTCTGGAGGAAGACCTCATGAGTGCCAAGAGTGTGGCAAAGTGTTCAGTACGAAGAGTAGCCTTAACAGACACACCCTTACACACACTGGTGAAAGACCTCATGAATGCCAAGAGTGTGGCAAAGTGTTCAGTAGGAAGTGTAGCCTTAATACACACACCCTTACACACACTGGTGAAAGACCTCATGAATGCCAAGAATGTGGCAAAGTGTTCAGTAGGAAGAGTCACCTTAACACACACACCCTTACACACACTGGTGAAAGACCTCATGAATGCCAAGAGTGTGGCAACGTGTTCAGTAGGAAGAGTAGCCTCAAATTACACACCCTTACACACACTGGTAAAAGACCTCATGAATGCCAAGAGTGTGGCAAAGTGTTCAGTACGAAGAGTGACCTTAAAAAACACACCCTTACACACACTGGTGAAAGACCTCATGAATGCCAAGAGTGTGGCAAAGTGTTCACTCAGAAGAGTCACCTTAACACACACACCCTTACACACACTGGTGAAAGACCTCATGAATGCCCTGAGTGTGACAGAAGGTTCAGTGTGAAGAGTGAACTAAATAGACACATACCTACACACACTGGTGAAAGACCTCATGAATGCCTTGAGTGTGACAGAAGGTTCTTTTCTAAGTCTACTTTGAACAGCCACGTTGTCACACATTCTGATCTGAGAGAGTTCAAGTGTGATGTTTGTCTAAAACATTTCAAGACCAAGCAGATTATTGCCAGGCACATGAAGATCCACTTCCCCTGAGGTGTTGTGTGGTGCTGCTGTATTCGGTGGCGGTGGAGGACAGTGTTTGGCAACCCCACCCTGGCTGAAGAAAAAGTAGAAATAGAATACAAAGATATAGATACAGACAGAGTGATGGAGGAACAACAAGAACAGAAAAGAAAGAAAGGAATGAAAAGACTAGTGAAAGGAAGAAGAGAAAGATGAACAAGAAAATATTACGAAAAAGCACGAACAGAAAGAAAAGGAATGGAGGAAAGGAAGAAATTATGAAAGAAGAGGAAGAGAATAGAAGGAAGCCTGGAAGAAAAGGAGGAAGAGGAGCAGCATCAAGACAGGGATAGTTAGAAAAGGTCATCAGCATCTTCTTGGCTTAAGGTCCATCTTCTCCCTTTCCTGGGGTGGGACTTGCCATGGTCCTCCTCCATCTTGCTGGTCCGGTGCTAATCCTTCCTCTATTTCCAACACTCCCAAGTCTTGTGTCACTCTTCCTCTCCATGCTCTCCTTGGTCTTACAAGTGGTCTCCTCCCGGGCTCCTCCATTCCCTCCACCGCCCCCAGCACTCCGCCCTCTGTCTCTCTCCTCACATGTCCCAACCATTGCAGCCTTCTCTGTCTCTCTCTCCTCTCTGTCTCCTTCACACCACATCTCTCAGCCACTTCCTTATTCCTTTCCCTGCCGCCTGTCTCTCTCCTCACATGTCCCAACCATTGCAGCCTTCTCTGTCTCTCCTCTGTGTCTCCTTCACACCACATCTCTCAGCCACTTCCTTATTCCCTTCCCTGCCACCTGTCTCTTTCCTCACATGTCCCAACCATTGCAGCCTTCTCTGCCTCTCTCTCCTCTGTGTCTCCTTCACACCACATCTCTCAGCCACTTCGTCATTCTTTTCACTGAGTGTATATATGTGTGTGTGTAAGTTTGTATAATATATTTCTGCCTTACACAACGATTTTGATTATCCTGAGAGAGAGAGAGAGAGAGAGAGAGAGAGAGAGAGAGAGATGGCTTTCCGCTTGGCCCACGTGGTCACTTCAAGAAACAATCACAACAGTGAGGCCTTGTGTTACTTAACTAACAGACGGTCACTTCTCTTCCCCTACGCCTATAAACAGTGGTGTTCCGCAGGGCTCTGGGCTATCTCCCACTCTTTATGTTGTTCATTACTGATGGATTGATAGTTTATTGTTGCTGTTATACACAACACAATCTTCCAAACACCTATCCCCTATTCTTGGACAACACTCAGCGGGGTCCATGATTTACTACCAAGCAAATGAGTGACTGCATCAACTGTAGCCGATGTAATGACCCTCATTTTGTGTCTGAAGAATGCCCCTCAGCCAGCCACTGTTGAGTCCACACCACTCCCAGCCTTAGACTCAGGTGACGAAAGTCGAGAAGATTACCAGAAAGGTGTGGAAATAGTTAACTATATGAAAGAAACCTCGAGGGCAGCAACTGATAGGGGATTTGCAGGAGTAGAAATGGACAACAACTACAGAGTGGCAACTTGTCTGGTATAGAGGTCATGCTTATCTTCTTTACACATTGCAGAGCAGGTGCAAGGAACAGTGCTCGCCTCTGTGGTGCAAGTGTTGGCGTGGGTGTGGGTGATGAACCAAGGAAGAGAAAAAGGAATGATGAACCCGAGGCCAAAAGCACAGACACTTGTAAAAAGTGCAATGGCACTGATCTTAGCGTCCAGTAGTGACGCAGAGACAGTAGACAGTCGAGCGCTGCATCAGCGGCGGAGCTGGGCCTGAAACCTCATCAACGGTAAACGGTAAACAAACGCAGTGGACATGGTTCATGAATGCCACAAGGGGAAAAGGCTGGGCCGGGCAGACGAAGAGTCATGGAAATGGTCGGAAGGAAACACCAGAAAATACCTCAGATTAGGAAAACTTACCTACCAGTACCTTCATGAGTTCCCCTCCAAGCAGTGTTAGCAGCCAGCAGTTAATTGAGTAG